>NC_134404.1:326960481-327070481 GCF_038048845.1 Mixophyes fleayi
ATTGGGTAGTTTCATATACTTTACAAATAGTGCAACATTTCAAATGGTTTAACTAGTACACTTAAGATGTGTGCTAATAATATGTACTCTTTCAATGTATTCATGAGCACAGTATACATATGTGTCGTGACCATATTTCTTATACAAATATGCACAAAAAACAAATTACTATGCATAGCCACAAACACTGCCATGCATTCATGTGTCTATGGATATGTGATCATAAGGTTGATTTTTTTAATGCCACTTACTGCACCACATCTCCCCAATTTACTCAGCAATGCTGGTCTGGAGAGATAAGCGTTAAGTTTTGCTGAGCCAGTCTAGGGGACATAGGTGACCCAGCTAGACGGTCCATGTCTGCACAGTAGTCCTGAAAGATCACACTTTCAGTTCCACTTAGTGGATGGAAAAGCAAAATAAAAATATTTAAAAGCCATTGAGCAGTGAAAATGTTTTATTCAATACATGCTCTCTTTCACTGTATAGCAGGTTGCCATGTTCGGAGGAATATTTAATGACTGACAGGTTGGCAGACTTGCTCAGAAATACATTGCGTAGACTTGAAAACTCGTAGCCTAGGGGTATGATCGCAAGGCCTCCTTAAGTTTGCTATGGGGCGCCAGACTTGCTCATGCTCAGAAGAGGCAGGGACTTGGGAGGATGATCCGGTCCCTCACCACACCTATAGAGGCCACAACCCCTGCATTGGGGTTACTTCCAGCACTGCTTGTAGTCAAGGGTAATGATTTCACAGCAGCTCAAATGACTGCAGCTTCAACTTTCAGACCTGCCTTAGACCCCATTAGGACACTGAAATAAAAATGTAGTAGGAACTTCAGCTGTCTGTAATGAAGTAGGGTGGCAATTCTTTAAATTGTAACAGAGCTGCAGTGAATGTCAAGTGAATACCGAACAATGTAGTTTTACCTTTATGGTTCATATCTGAAAATATCAGTTTTGGGGTTTAGTGGTCCCCTAATCATGTAATTTTAAGGAACTATGAGAATTGACTTAAAAGGAATGTATCATCAGCTTTGAAGTGCTCTATACGTTTGCACCATCAGATGAAACAGCAGAACAATGGAGGCCCATGTTTGGGACCTGACCGATCCCAAGGATAGAGTGGTGTAGTATACAATTTCATTGAAGTTGATGAATCCACCTCTCTTCTCTGCACCCCGTCCCTTCTGCTAGTTGGGTTGGTTATATGTAAGTATTTTCTCTATTCTTTAATATATTTAGCATTGTAATGGATATTTAAATATTATAGGGGGGAAATGGTTTCTATTCATCATTATTGAGCAATTCTCTGTTTGTGTCAAGTATGATCAAAAAGTGTCTCTGTGGCTAGAGCCTGGTTATATTAGATAATTACAGCATAAGAGAAACCAGACAGATCCCCATAACCTTATCTCTATCATTTATCATATTTAATCTCGATCATCAATCATATTTTATCTTTTTCTTCCATCATATCTTATTGATATTATCTATCATATTGCTATAATTTATCATATCTTATTTCTATCATCTTGATTCCTCTTCTACCTATCATATCTCAAACAACTTATCTTCTCTCTATCATCTATCATATCTTATCTCTATCCGCATATCTTCTCTTAATTCATCTGTCATATCTTATCTCTATCATATATCATATCTTATCTCTATCATCTATCATATCTTCTCTCTATCATATATCATATCTTTTCTCTATCATATATGATCTCTATCATCTATCATATATTATCTGTATCATCTACCATATCTTATCTATATCATCTATCATATCTTATCTCTATCTTATATGATCTCTATCACCTATCATATCTTGTCTCTGTCATTTATCATATCCCTATCATATATTATCTTGATCATTTATCACATTTTATCTCTATCGACATATCCCTACATATCTTCTCTCGATCATCTATCATATATTCACTCTATCATTTATCACATCTTATCACTATCATCATATTTTACATCTATCATCTATTATATCCTATTTCTATCATCTAACATATGTTATATCTATCATTTATCACCTCTTCTTATCTCTATCATTTATCACATCTTATCTCTATCATCTATTATATCCTATTTTTGTCATCTAACATATCTTATATCTATCATCTATCAAATTTTATGTCTATCATCTATTATATAGTATTTCTATCATCTATCATATTTTCTATCTATCATCTCTTATATCCTATTTTTATCATCTAACACATCTGGGGGTAAATGTATAAATCTCCGGATTCTTCATCTCCGGCGTGTACAGCCTCTTCAGCGCTTAAATTTAAAGCGGCGCTGCATTGTAAAGGGAAGTTTCCCTTTACAATGCAGCGCCGCTTTAAACTTAAGCGCTGAAGAGGCTGAACACGCCGGAGATGAAGAATCCGGAGATTCATACATTTACCCCCTGATCTCTATCATTTATCATGGTTCATATCATCATCTATTATAGCCTATTTCTATCATCTAACATATGTTATCTCTATTGTCTATCATATGTTATCTCTATCATATGTTATCTCTATCATATATCATATTTTATATCTATCATCTATTATATCCTATCTCTATCATCCAACATATGTTATCTCTATTGTTGTTCATATCTTGTCTCTTATGAATTCCAGTGTATGTCACATTCTCTATCAAGCTACTCTCACTATAACACATATGATGGTTTGTTATGTTATAAAGCTGGAGCACTGTATACATATACACATACACCTACACGCTGTGATCAGAACTGAGCCCTGTGCTGACTGTACACATTATCATCCAGCTTTAAATAAGCTCAATTTAAGTTACTGTCAGCAGAAATATATTGTGACTCTGGTTTCAGAGCACATAACCACACAACACAATGGATGACAACGAACCAGTTTATCAATACTGCATATTTTCCAAACTTTCTTTGTCACTTATATTCTGTGATATCCATAAATAAGCTGCTTTTACGGCATGCTCCGACAATAGATGCTGAAAATATCTCATATAAGGCACATTTTTATTGTGCTCCCTGTGAATTGTAATATCTAACATAGAACAGAAAAGAGCAATTTATTCAGGGTTTCTGGTACAGGATAAATGTAGACTGCTGTGGAGAAATGATTTATAAAACACCAACAAATTCTAATGTGCTGCCCATTGAGGAAACTGCAATTAAAACAGAATAATGAACAAAAGTTGATGGATGATGACTAAAAGAAGAGCAAACTTTTGAAAACTTTTTCTTGGCGCTTTCATCTAATTACACATTTAGCTATTTTTTGGCTGAATGTGCACAATTTTCCCTATTGTTCTTCCTTATTGGTTTCCCGTTGCTTCCTCCACCTGACATTTCATGTTTCGCTGGTGCAAAATGCAGAAAAAGGATTTAAAAGGCTATTGTGAGAAGGCGGCATTGTACAGAGAGAGACACAAAGCGACACAGAGAGATTGAAGAGCAGAGTGTGAAGGATGGAGAAAAAGGGAGATACAGAAGGAGACTAAAGGGGTCATGACAGGGTGATAACTTGGCCACTTATAGATTTTGCCGGCTTTAGCCAGTGAAGGAATCCTAATACAAAAAAATCATTCATATTGCTGCAATGTGTGTGTGGGGGGGGGGGGAAGGGGGGGGGGGGGTGAGTTATAATAAATAATCCACTTAGTGTAAGAAGTAAAAAGAAAGAGATGGAGAAAGATTGCATTATTAGATATGTATTAAAAACAGAAGTTGCAGCAACAAAACACCTTTTTCTCTTCTGATTTCATCCATCTTACTTATCTTAACTATCCCATCCTCCCAATCCCTTTCACATCCTCTCTACCCCATCCTCCCTATCCCTTTCACATCCTCCCTATCCCAACCTCCCTATCCCATCCACCCTACCTTATCCTCCCTACCCCATACTCCCTATCCCATCCTCCCTGTTCCTTTCCCATTCTCCCTATCCCATCCTCCCTACCCCATACTCCCTATCCCATCCTCCCTGTTCCTTTCCCATCCTACCTATCCCATCCTCCCTGTTCCTTTCCCATCCTACCTATCCCATCCTCCCTGTTCCTTTCCTATCCTACCATCCCATCCTACCTATCCCATCCTCCCTGTTCCTTTCCCATCCTACCTATCCCATCCTCCCTGTTCCTTTCCCATCCTACCTATCCCATCCTCTCTGTTCCTTTCCCATCCTACCTATCCCATCCTACCTATCCCATCCTCCCTGTTCCTTTCCCATCCTACCTATCCCATCCTCCCTGTTCCTTTCCCATCCTACCTATCCCATCCTCCCTGTTCCTTTCCCATTCTCCCTATCCCATCCTCCCTACCCCATACTCCCTATCCCATCCTCCCTGTTCCTTTCCCATCCTACCTATCCCATCCTCCCTGTTCTTTCCCATTCTCCCTATCCCATCCTCCCTATCCCATCCTCCCTTCCCCATCCTCCCTACCCCATGCCTATTCATCAATCTTAACTTTATCATCACTATTACTTCATTCTGCTTAATCTAACTTAACATCAACACCAAAAACATAATAGCCAATTATGGCTAGCTGAATAATCATTAACAACAGTATAATATCAGCAACATCATCACACCAAGCAGAACTGTCTTGAGAGGGAAGGAGGGGGGGGGGGAAGCCCAGTATACTTGATGAATGGGGAGGATGTCAGCCTAGGAGATAACAAACGAGGATAAAATTGAAAATCAACTGATTCGGTATCACAACCACCAATCCCACTTTAAACATCTGTTTTTTTAATTGTTATTCAAATGTAAGTAAAACCTATCTAGCTCATCTTTCCCTGCCTACCCCTCAGCCTCATCATTATAATTATCTTTAGAATAAGGAGCTTGCACTAGCTCTTGAGAATGGGTTAATTTGGTTGCCAATGCTGTTAACTTTTTTGAAAAGTGACAAGTGCTGTTTGTCTACACTAGTGACACCAGTAAATGCTGCAGTTGTTGGTGCTTTTGAGTTTGTGTCAACATCAACAGGAACACTACATAAGGGCAATATATCCTTCTGATGTCAAAGTGCTATTAAGAGAGCAGGGGGAGCTTTTCAATCTTTTAATGGCACCAATGCATAAGTCGACTTATTCCACACAACTTATATTGCTCACTTTAGGATGACTATTTTCTCGTCTTTGGCCTCGTGAAGGCTATTTGTATTTCTGCCACTACTGCTCAAATACAGATACAGCAGCTGCATCCTTACTTTTTTGATTGCTTTCCTTTAGCTGGTTTCATGACAGACAGAAACATTCTCACATCGATTAATTTTGTCTCTGGCCAGTAAGCAAAAATGAATATAGTATAATAATTAGTATATAGTATACTATAATAATCCCTCTGATACCCCAAATTAAGATCAACGTGAGACTGTTTGCACAGACAGTCTGAATGATGATGACTAAACAGAACACATCCCTTGTAAAAGAGAACTTTACTTGTAACAGGAGAGAACATTTCTTACACAGTGAAAAAATGCATTCTCTACTAGTCAATGGGAGCATCCGTGTACTAGTGATATTACACACAATCAAGATCAATCAGTACTATGAATTTCAGCTGCTGTTTCTACTACTCTTTGCTATGCCAGTCCTCCTATCCTACTCCCGTTCTTTACCAACAATTCTACAGAGCACAATGAATTGACTTATCATCCCAGCTCTATTAATATAGGCTGAATATGAAATGTAAATTTACAAATAAAATGCTGAATAACACTGCAAAAATATAAGGAAGGGTGGAATTTAAAGATTTTCGCACCTCTCCGAAATAGATTGTTTTTCTGTAAAACTTAATAAACCTGGGCTTTCCAGCACTTGACCTGTAGATTAAATGAGACCTTCTAATGATATTTTGTGGCTTCCAGTTTTCTCGAAAACCCTAATAGACTGTTGTATTGAATCATTTGTTCATGAGGTCTGGATTTAAGATATATATGAGTTACCGGTGGTAGTCATTATAGCGAACAAGTAAATTCCAACAACAGTTAGAACAATATGTTAATAGCGACTGCTGTAATTCCTGACATGGAGGAAATACAGACTTGTTGAAAAAGTGACACACAGGAATTCCAAGAAAGTAACTTACTGCCACTGAGATTTACATCAAATCAAAGGGCGACAGTTCCATTGCTGCTTTTAAGGGGGCAATGCAAGGACCCACCGGCTGTATAATGTACAACCCTTCCTAAAAAATATTATACATCATGATCATCAGCTATTTATATAGCGCCACTGATTCCACAGCGCTGTACAGAGAACTCGTTCACATCAGTCCCTGCCTCATTGGAGCTTACAGTCTAAATTCCCTAACACACACACAGACAGAGAGAGAAAGATTAGGGTCAATTTGATAGCAGCCAATTAACCTACAAGTATGTTTTTGGAGCGTTGGAGGAAACTGGATCATCCGGAAGAAACCCACGCAAACACGGGAAGAACATACAAAATCATATAGATAATTCCATGGTCAGGATTCGAACTCATGACCCCATTGCTGTGATGCAGAAGTGCTAACCACTAAGCCACCATGCTGTCGGGTCCTCACATTGTCCCCTTAATAGCAGCAATGTAACTGTCGGCCTTTGAAGTGACGTAGATCTCAGTGCCAGTATGTTACTTTCTCGAAATTCCTGTATGTCACTTTTCCAACAAGTCTGTATTTCCTCCATGTCGAGAATTACAGCAGTCGCCATTTACATGCTGTTCTAACTGTTGTCGGAATTTACTTGTTCACATGCTTGTACCCCACCCTGAGTTACTGGGCTGTTATATGGCTACTTACACAATGGAAACTGTTTGTATGAAGTGATCATATATCCAGGTGTGTTTTATCCTCGCTGATAGATATAAATTTTATATACCACTACTCCAAATATAAGGATATATTTTACAGGATGCTTTACATATATTTATGCCACTTGTGTGTATATGTAAACGCAAAACAACATCTTCTTTATCTAGGGGGGGTGTCAGACTCAAGCAGGGGAGACACGGGTTTGACATCTGTCAATTACGCTATACCTGGGGAGGAGCTTAGGGTTTATAAGGCGCGTGTTTCCTGTGGGCAGGATGATCAATGCCGGAGCCAATCCAATAGACAGAAGGTTTGCATTTAGTGCTATGAATTTCCACAGGGTAAATTGGACAGTTATGTGTATCTTGTCTGTGCCATCCTGACAATAAAACACAAGGCTACAGAAATACCTGACAATAAAACAGAAGGCTGCTATACCATAAATACTTTGTGTCATCTTTGTGATGTCAGTATATATATATACCGGGGTATATATATATATATATATATATATATATATTCACTACACTTTATATATTGTTAACAACAGGAATCTATGGTGTGTGTATATATATATATATATATATATATATATATATATATATACACACACGCCATAGATTCCTGTTGTTTACCATATATAAGTGTAGTGAATACAAATCAATCACAAGCTCTTTCATTCATTAAGGGAAAGTCATCTTGAAACATCTCAGGGGTCTATTTACCTACTGATGAGTCATGTAGTTGAACTCACCCTCAACAAATCCTTTTATGCCGATGTCACTCCGTTGTTGGTAAAATGCTTCCTTTTAATTGAAAGTCAAATCCAATTAAATGTGAAAGACGTTGCTGGCTGGGTCAGTCTCCGCTTGCTTAAAACAATACACTAAGTAGTTCTGCAGAATGAACCTGTTGTTTTATATGAAACAAAACTTTCACCCAATACAGAGATATATAATACAAGTTTTGAGTAAAAGCAGACAGACTTAAATGAACGTTAAAAATAAAAAATGCGTCTGTTGATAAAATATACCATAGGGCTTGTACAGTACCATGATGCAAAGAACAATGTGGTGCTGTAACCCATAGCAACCAGTCAGATATTAGCTTTTAGGAATCCAGCATAATGATACTAACAAAAGCTGATTTCTAATTGGTTGCCATTGTTTACACCACTATTTTATTGAAGGGCTTGTTTGAGAAACTGAGCTATATAAAATGAAATGGGTCCCAGTTGTCAATACTGCGATAAGCTGCACTGGCAAATTGAGTTCTCCCACACACCACTCTGCCTATACGGCACTATGTGTCGAATGTAAACAGACACAACACATTGAAGGATATGAACAATGCATATCTATAAATTATTAAAGTTATTTTATCATTTACCAATAATCATTGTCTGCTGCGATTTGTGTGGTTCCAACTCACAAAGCGATTTATTAGCAAAAGAATAACAGTTCAATAAATAAGTACAGCCGATACATACGCTGTGACCTGCTGGAACCAGCTTACAGTCATTCAATCCTGAAGTCTGTGGTCAAAGAGACTGAATGCTGGTTCCAGAGAGCAATATAATATATACATTTGGTGGTACATTAAATACAATACAGATGACTTGGCATGTTTCCATAGGTTCAGGCTCCAGGACAGTCCAGTATAGTGTAGTTCATAGGTCAGTTCAAATGACGCCATCCAAGGGGCTCAGCTCTCCAACAGCTGCATACTGATCTTCCCGCCGAAAGCTAGTTCAAACTGGTCTATTTACTTTACACACACAATATCATTCTGATCATTAATTCCCTATATTCCATAACTAGCATACTCAAGGTGCGATCTCATTGCCGATGGAACCGGATCACTAAGGATAAATAGGGGATTAGAATGACACCAAACATGATATGGTTCCTGTAACCTGAACCTTAGATCTCAATAAAGTACTTCTAACATTTTCATATTTAACTATAAATTCAATAACATTTGTTCATAAACGACTGTGGGTTGGAACTATTATAAAAATGAACTATGTACAAGTGAATGTGTAAGTGTATGCTTTGTTTATCGTGCGATTGTGTCATGACACATGGTATACTGATCGCAATCGCACGGTAAAACAATATTAATCAATATAGTTTCTATCATCCAATTATTTTACTTTTGACAATATAAGTCCCATCAGAACGTACAGATAAAAATATTAAATAAATACGTTAACACCTGTTAATAATATTATCATTTATTAAAATACATTTTTACATGAAATACATTTATCAGGATGCTATTAAAGCCTACTGTTCATAAAATGCATTTTGTACAGTTGCTCCTAGTTGCAAACACATGTTCTAGCGGCATACACAGCCGTCATCACTATCAATCGGCACCTACACCTGCGCTGTAGCTGGTGCAAGTGATACGGCTAAAAACTACGAGCCTCAGAGATGCCCAGAGATTGAATTGGACAAATATGCGTGTGCTCGAGCTTGGCGCGCCCTTACTGTACATTGCCTACGTGCACACACCACTTCTCCCCCCCATTTCGCCCTTCAAATTGAAGGCAGTCAGAAGTGTCCTTTGCTTTCTAAAATGAATTGCAGGCACTTGCGTTCACTGGCGTATAGTCCTTTGCTGTATAAGTATACAGTGCCACTATACAGTGTTCAGCACGGTGGTTGACATTGCTGCCTAGCAACACTGGGATTATGAGTTCCATTCCAACCAGGGGCTCAATTTACTAAGCTGCGGGTTTGAAAAAGTGGGGATGTTGCCTATAGCAACCAATCAGATTCTAGCTATCATTTTGTAGAAGGTACTAAGTAAATGAAAGCTAGAATCTGATTGGTTGCTATAGGCAACATCCCCACTTTTTCAAACCCGCAGCTTAGTAAATCTAGCACCAGGACTCTTATCTGTGTGGAGTTTATATGTTCTCCCCGTGTTTGTGTGGAATTTCTCCAGGTGCTCTGGGTTTTCCCCACAGTCCAAAAGCATACTGGTAGATTACCGAGTTACCCTTGTGTATGGGGTACACTTGGCGCTATAGGTGATTGGCCACAGGTAACTGCCTTCTTCGAGGTAATGGTGACTCTTGGTCCTTTTGTGTGAAGGACCCCGTGACTGTTTCGTGTGGACACGTCATTGTGAGTCTAGAGCATACTTGCCTACTTTTGTAGGCAGCTTTCCGGGAGGGGGTCCATCGAGGGGGGCGTGGCCACGCGCGGGGTACCATTAGGCTCCACCCCTCTCAATCTCAGGCAATTTTAGCCAATCGCATCAGGGGGCGGGGCCACAATGACGCGTTTAGCCCCACCCCCGCCATCTCCAACAACGCCGAAATCTGGATCCGGCCTTTTTGCCTGCTCTCTCGGGAGTCCGGGAGAACTCCTAAAAATTCGGGAGTCTCCCAGACATTCCGGGAGAATAGGCAACTATGGTCTTGAGGCCGTGTAGTAACTCTGACGCCAGGTTTAGCGCCGGCCATACAGTAAGGGAGGTCATCCTTGGTTAGTGGAATCAGGGGCCATTTGGCAGTCCACTCGTTTGGTTCCAGTCATCAGTTGGAGCTGTCCCGCAGTTGCTGTTCCGCCACCAAAATATTTCTTAAATGAATTGTGACATAAATTTTACCAAATTTAATATGTATCCAAGTCTTTATTTCATATATATCTGGTAATTAAGCTATAAAGTTGGAGTAGGTTGTGAAAGGGAAAGTGAGCATCAACGTTATGCAGTTTAACCTCCAACAGGGGGACTGACTGATGTGATGGATTTAATATCCTCTGGACAACGCTTCAGAATATGGTGGTGCTATACCAGTAAGTTATAAATAAATGTACAGTGACTTAATGCATGTCAGTCATTTATATGACTGGCATTTAAGAAACCCGAAGTTACACAACAACACTTTAAATCTGATTGGACTAATTGATTTATTTTGTAGTAAGTCTCAACATACTTGCGTTACCGATTGTTCTCAGTATTCTATAGCATCCTAGATATTTTAAACACAACAAAGAAAACAAATCTGTTGGGCGCTATAGATATCTACAATTAATAATCAATATACTTTGATTGACAGTATATTTCTGGAACTCGAATTCTTAAGAAAGTGCAGAAAACCCCAAAAATAATCACTACTGTATGGAGCGCTGAGAATTACAATGTAACACACACATATATATATATATTAAGCCCTATAAATAAAAAATAGATATGCATACAACACACATTATATTCACAAATCATCACAAAAATTGATCTGGACCAAATATGTAATAGAGTACACTCGCTATAAATAAACACGTTATCAGTGATTATAATAATCGTTCTCTTTGGAATCCAGCGAGACCAGTTAGTGCAGTTCCTCAGAGTTCTACCACCTCAGGCTTATATATTACAGAGTAATACAAGTAAAATGACTTCCTGATTTAAGCATGGATATTGCTAATAAAGCTATTGCAACAAGCTTAATTGGTTTCTTAGTAATAATGTTCAATGCCATATGATAGGCTTGTTAAATACTCCCGCAATAAACTCTTGTTTTTTCCAGTTTTTCCAAAAGTAGACAACAAGATAGCCACCATACACAGACTTCAGTATTTGCAAAATCATACCTGAGTGGGCCTTGGTTATAGGCAAAAATAGACCACGTAACATTAGTACCAATGTAACAGCTTGTTCACAGATCTCAATAAACAACCAAAGAGTACTAAGGTCAAACCTGTGGATCCCCGGTCATTGCAAGGATTCCATTATCAGCTACGTTATATCTGTCCAAACATGTTGGCAAGTTCCTTAACCAGCTAGACGGTAAACCCTAAGTCTGTTGCATAAAATCCAAGAGTTTTTTTCTTACGTGTTTCTCTACTTCACCAATCACATCAGTGGCCAATTCAAGTTTTAGAATGTTTAGACAATTAACATTTGCACTTTCGAAAAGAACAAATATGGGTCATCATAATCATCATCATCTATTTATATAGCGTCACTAATTCCGCAGCGTTGTACAGAGAACGTACTCACATCAGTCCCTACCCCATTGGAGCTTACAGTCTAAATTTCCTAACATACACACACACAGACTAGGTCAATTTTGATAGCAGCCAATTAACTTACCAGTATGTGTTTGGAGTGTGGGAGGAAACCGGAGCACCTGGAGGAAACCCACGAAAGCACGAGGGAGAACATACAAACTCCACACAGATAAGGCCATGGTCGGGAATTGAACTCATGACCCCAGTGCTGTGAGGCAGAAGTGCTAACCACTGAGCCACCGTGCTGCCCATAAACTGTATCATAAGCTATATCTAGTACTGTACCCAAAATGTGTAACCTTTTCACAGGGTCATTTAAAGCTGAATTACCACCCAGAAAAATTATTTTCTAGGCGGCCCCTTCTCCAAGCCAGAGTCCCGATGCTTCCCTGTGCAGCCATTTTACGCAGGTATTCTCCTTATCATTTACACCCTGTCTGAAAACCAGGGGAGGGGCAAGTGAGCTGGAGGACCAACTGCAAACTGCAATGAAAATATAGCGGCTTGTGACTTGTCTTCACTTTTCCACCTATCTATTTAACATAGCATCATACTTGCCTACTCTCCCGAATTTCGGGCAACCTCCCTGATCCTTGTGGAGAGGGGTGATTGCGTCATTAAGCCCCGCCCCTGTTATTCAATGCCGAGAATTTCGGCATTTTATAGTAGGGGCGGGGCTATGGTGACACAATGACATCACCACGCCCCATCCTACCTACCCCCGTCACATGACCTGTCCTCCAGTATCTCCCAGAGCCATTGTCATAAAAGTTGGCAAGCATGCATAACATATTTCGCTAAGGTGGCCCCCTCTCCATAGTCGAAGCCCGAGGGGTTGCTGCATGCGGCCATTTTTGCTCCTTAGGAAGCCATTTTCTTAGGTGGTAATGCAGTTTTATTATCAATACACACTAAGGGGTAGATTTATTTCAAAAAGTGGAGGCGTCACCCATAGCAACCAATCAGATCTAGCTGTAATTTTCTACAATGTACTAGATAAATGATGGCTAGAATCTGATTGGTCACTATGGGCAACACCTCCACTTTTCCTTTTCAGAAGCTTTGATAAATCTACCCCTAAAACTTAGGCCTGAGCAGACTAAAAAATTAAATATCTGACTGCCATTTTATGTTAAGCAACACTGAAAATTCCCACTATACACCTGCAAACATTTCCATCTTCAATATTTTATATGTAAATGTCTTTATTTTGGCACAGTGTCACTCACCGGACTGTTAGTTCCTCTAGCTCAAGACGTGGGTCTCTCTCTGTCTTGTCGGCGCCTGTCTTGCGCCGAGGCTGCCCGCCATCTTGACCAGAGATCTGCGCATGTGCAGACCTACAGACTGTTAAAACTTTGTTCCTCTCCTCATTGGATGATTAATTACTTCTTACTATTTAAGACACCTGCTGTCCTTCTATCTTTGCCTGTTCTTGGTCCTCATTCTGCTGAGATACCAAGGAGTTTCCTGTTCCTGTTTATGGTACCTGTTTGCTCTGGACGCTACCTGCACCTGGACAAGTCTCTACTCCACACCAGTGGTAATACCTGGCAGCTGCAGACCGCTCCACGCTACCTTGTATTTTACCTGCACCTGGACAAGTCTCTACTCCACACCAGTGGTAATACCTGCCAGCCGCAGACCGCTCCACGCTACCTTGTATTTTACCTGCACCTGGACAAGTCTCTACTTGTAACAGATTCTGGATACTATATTACTAATCTTGATTAGCGCTGGCTTACCTGAGGTGCGGAGTCTAACGATCTCCCCGGTGTTCACCAAGAACCGCCGCAAGGCGGGGTGGGCTTCGCTGCCAGGAGTCGCAGGTCGCGGTCCCCAGGTTCGCCTCAAGATGTAGTACAGCGGAGTGAAGCGGTGGTAGCGGAGTCAACAAGCCGGTTCGGTACACAGGACTGGAGTCAGGCAGAATCAGAAGGCAACTCGGAGTCAACAAGCCAGGTTCGGTACACGGGTCACAAGAATAGGAGAATGGTCAGCAAGCCGGGTCGGTACACAGGGATTAGAGAGCCAGGGAAGTCAAACAGGCAGAGATCAGCACACAGGAGACACTGGAAACAGGAAGACACTGCAATCTACGAAGAGCAGGAGCCAGGAACAGGTAAGTGTTGCTCTGACACTCAGCGAGTGTCAGAGTGAGGTTTTTATACAGACGGGGATTCAAAATCCCCGCCTCTAGGTTGTGGTCATGTGACCGCCTCCGGGTGCGGTCACATGGTCCTGAAT
Source organism: Mixophyes fleayi (assembly GCF_038048845.1). Lineage (NCBI taxonomy): Eukaryota > Metazoa > Chordata > Amphibia > Anura > Limnodynastidae > Mixophyes > Mixophyes fleayi. The sequence goes on from NC_134404.1 coordinate 326,974,575, forward strand.
GCGGAAGTGCGGCTGGACGGAGCGGCGGGGATAAGGTAAGTCCGTAACAGTACCCCCTGCCATAAAGGTGGACTCCGAACACCTAATAGGGTTTCAAAGGAAATTTTTTATGGAAGGATCTAAGTAGACGGGGAGCATGTAGGTCAATGGCTCTTACCCATGAGCGCTCCTCAGGACCGTAACCCTTCCAATCCACCAAGAAGTGTATGGCACCTTGAACTTTACGAGAATCTAGGATAGTTTTAATCTCGTATTCAACTTGATCCCGATCCACAGCAGGAGGAGGAGTTCTGGATGAGGTGGAGAATCTGTTGGTTACCATCGGTTTTAACAAGGAGACATGGAAGACATTGGGTATGCGTAAGGAGGGGGGCAGACTCAATCTAAAGGCTACGGGATTAATAATCTCAGATATAGCAAATGGGCCAATAAACTTGGGAGCAAATTTTTTACTGGGAACCTTTAAACGAATGTTCTGGGTGGATAGCCATACCCTGTCACCAACTGCAAAACTTGGAGTCATTCTTCTCCTTTTATCGTAGAATTTTTTGGAACGAGTAGTTGCTTGTTTTAAGTTTGTCTTGGTTTGTTCCCAAATATCAGAGAAGTTACGAACCAGAGAGTCCACTGCTGGAACTTCAGAAGATGAGACTTGAGAGAAGGTGGGTAGTCTAGGATGGCAGCCATACAGAACAAAAAAGGGGGAGTTAGAGATGGCCTCATGAAAATGGTTGTTATGGGCGAACTCGGCCCAAGGGAGAAGGTCCACCCAGTTGTCTTGGTTACTAGAGATAAATATTCTTAGAAACTTCTCTAATTCTTGGTTGGTTCTCTCAGTAGCCCCATTGGACTGGGGATGATATGCGGAAGAGAAGTCAAGCTTAATCCCGGATTTATTGCAAAAAGACCGCCAAAATTTTGATATGAATTGTGATCCCCTATCGGAGACAATATGTTGAGGACAGCCATGGAGGCGAAATATTTCTTTAATAAAAATATCGGCTAAGGAGGAGGAAGAAGGAAGGCCTTTGAGAGCAATAAAGTGAGCTGTTTTAGAGAAGCGATCCGTGACCACAAGCACTACAGTACAGGATTTGGAAGGGGGAAGGTCCGTGATAAAATCCATGGAGATCTGTGACCAAGGGTAATCAGGAATGGGTAATGGGAGCAAACATCCATAAGGCTTCTTCCTAGCGGTCTTGTGTTGAGCACATTTGGAACAAGCAGCAACAAATTTCTTCACATCCTCCAGCAAGGAAGGCCACCAGTAGCTTCGGGACAATAAGTCCCAGGTCTTGCGAATGCCGGCATGCCCAGAGAAGAGTGAGTGATGAGCCCAGTGAAGGAGCCGGGTGCGTAGATGTGGCGAGATGAATGTTTTGCCTGGAGGGCAGCCCTTTTTCAAGTGTGTAGCTGCCAATACTTGACATGGATTTACAATGAATTTCTTATCCTCCGAGGATTCCATGTCAGCTGGATCAAAAGAGCGAGATAAGGCGTCTGCCTTCGTGTTCTTAGATCCTGAGTGAAAAGTGATGTTGAAATCAAAGCGTGAGAAGAATAAGGACCACCTTGCTTGTCGAGGATTTAGACATCGGGCAGTGCGTAAGTACAGCAAATTCTTATGGTCGGTATATATGGTGATAGGGAATTGTGCTCCTTCTAGTAAATGTCTCCATTCGGAGAGAGCCAATTTGATGGCCAGGAGCTCTTTGTCGCCAATCCCATAATTCCTCTCAGCAGGTAAAAAGCGACGGGAAAAGAATCCGCAGGGATGAAGTTTTCCAGAAGGACCTCGCTGTGATAGTACGGCTCCTGTGCCAACAGAAGAGGCATCTACCTCCAGGACAAAGGGACGAGAACAATCTGGCTGTTGAAGAATGGGTGCGGATGAAAAGAGAGACTTTAATAATATAAAGGCTTGGATAGCCTCAGAGGACCAAATACCAGCATCAGCAGATTTGCGGGTCAATGCTGTGATGGGAGCCACGAGAGAGGAGTACCCCTTGATAAATTGACGATAATAGTTGGAGAATCCTAGGAAGCGTTGAGTGGCTTTAAGGCCTGAAGGTTGGGGCCAGTCAAGTATGGCTTTCAATTTTGTGGGATCCATCTGTAGACCGGTGCCCGAAATAATATATCCCAGGAAGGGAATTTGTCTCTGCTCGAAGGTGCATTTCTCCAATTTGCAAAATAACTGATTTTTACGGATACGAGAGAGGACCTCCAATACATGAGTACGATGAGATGCTAGATCTTGAGAAAAGATGAGAATGTCGTCCAAGTAGATGACTACAGATTGGTACAAGAGGTCTTGAAACAGCTCATTCATAAAGCTCTGAAATATGGCTGGGGCATTGCATAGCCCGAAAGGCATGACTAGATATTCAAAGTGGCCGTCTCGGGTGTTAAACGCCGTCTTCCATTCATCCCCCTCCTTAATGCGTATAAGGTTATACGCTCCTCTGAGGTCCAGTTTAGAAAAGATGGTGGCACCCTTGATCCGGTCAAATAGTTCAGAAATCAGTGGCAGTGGATACCGATTTTTAACGGTAATGGCATTCAGGCCTCTGTAATCAATGCAAGGGCGAAGGCCCCCATCTTTCTTTTTTACGAAGAAGAAGCCAGCCCCAGCTGGGGAGGCAGACTTGCGGATGAAGCCCCTGCTTAGATTTTCTTGGATGTACTCCTCCATAGCCTTAGATTCCGGGAGGGAAAGGGGGTAAACACGGCCCCTGGGAATGGGTTTACCAGGTATCAGATCAATGCCACAGTCCCAGATTCTGTGAGGAGGAAGTCTAGTGGCCTCTTGTTGACAGAAAACATCAGAGAAGGTTTGGTATGGCTCAGGCAGGAGAGTCACCGGAAATTCTTGGGTACGTCTGGGACTATTCGGGGGAACCACTCTCTGTAGGCAGCGAGAGAAGCAGGACTGTCCCCAGGACAATATGTGACCAGATTTCCAGTCCAAGGTGGGAGAGTGGGCACGAAACCAAGGAAGTCCTAGGATGACTGGGTTGGTAGATCTCTGTATTACTAGAAAAGAAATCTTCTCCCGATGAAGTGCTCCTATCTGAAGTAGAAGAGGAATAGTGCGTACCAAGATGGACCCCTCAGGGATTCTTCCCCCATCAATGGCCATCAGAGAGATGGGTTGTTCCAAGGCTTGTGTGGGAATAGCGAATTGTTTAACTACTGTGGCAGAAATGAAATTTCCTGCGGCCCCGGAATCTAGAAGAGCCGACTGCGGGAAGGTCTTTTGTCCTAACTGAAGGGAAATGGGAATAGACAGGCAATCATTACTATTGGGAACTGACTGACACTGAGAAAAGAGGCCCAACGACACAGCTCCAGAACTCGTTAGGCCCTGTCGTTTCCCGAGCGTTTGGGACAAGAACTCAGAAGATGGCCACTCTCTCCACAATATAAACACAACTTGTTCCGAAATCTCCTCTCCCTCTCTTCGGCTGATAGGCGGGTCCTCCCAAGTTGCATGGGCTCTTCAGGGGGAAGAACAGGGGTTTGGAAGTTGGGGGCCAAGCGAATCATGCTACGCCGCGACTGTTCCTTCTCGGAATTACGTTCCTTGAAACGCAAATCAACTTTGACACAGAGGGAGATAATGTCGTCCAAAGATGTAGGGAGTTCCTGGGATACCAACTCGTCTTTGATTCGGTCTGAAAGGCCCTGCCAGAATGTAGCTACTAGAGCCTCATCATTCCAGCGAAGTTCAGAGGCCATGGTTCTGAAGTGGACCGCATACTGCCCCACAGACTGGTTTCCCTGGCGGAGTCGTAGTAAGCCGGAAGCGGCATTGGACACCCTTCCTGGCTCATCAAATATTTTCTTGAAGGTGGACAAGAAGAGGTTGAAGTCATGTAGAATGGGGTCGTCCCTCTCCCATAAGGGGGAAGCCCATGCTAAGGCTTGACCGGACAATAACGAAATCACATAGGCCACTTTCGTTTTTCCGGAGGGGAAGTTCCCAGGTAGGAGCTCGAATTGTATAGAGCATTGATTTAAAAATCCTCTGCAATTTTTAGGGTCTCCATCGAACTTAGGTGGGTTAGGTAACCGTAGCTGCGAGGAAGAAGCTGCTGCTGCTGCCTGAGGTACAGGGGCCACTGCCGGCCCAGGTGATCCACCAGCCACTAGGGTGTTCTGGACAACATCCAAGCGAGTGGATAGACTATTGAGGAATTTTAAAAGTTGCTCTTGGTTAGCTTCTTGTTTATCCATCCTTCCTACTAAATGCTCCAACAGATCTTTAGCTGTGGTATCCATGGTCAGAGCAAACTGTAACAGATTCTGGATACTATATTACTAATCTTGATTAGCGCTGGCTTACCTGAGGTGCGGAGTCTAACGATCTCCCCGGTGTTCACCAAGAACCGCCGCAAGGCGGGGTGGGCTTCGCTGCCAGGAGTCGCAGGTCGCGGTCCCCAGGTTCGCCTCAAGATGTAGTACAGCGGAGTGAAGCGGTGGTAGCGGAGTCAACAAGCCGGTTCGGTACACAGGACTGGAGTCAGGCAGAATCAGAAGGCAACTCGGAGTCAACAAGCCAGGTTCGGTACACGGGTCACAAGAATAGGAGAATGGTCAGCAAGCCGGGTCGGTACACAGGATTAGAGAGCCAGGGAAGTCAAACAGGCAGAGATCAGCACACAGGAGACACTGGAAACAGGAAGACACTGCAATCTACGAAGAGCAGGAGCCAGGAACAGGTAAGTGTTGCTCTGACACTCAGCGAGTGTCAGAGTGAGGTTTTTATACAGACGGGGATTCAAAATCCCCGCCTCTAGGTTGTGGTCATGTGACCGCCTCCGGGTGCGGTCACATGGTCCTGAATGCGGAAGTGCGGCTGGACGGAGCGGCGGGGATAAGGTAAGTCCGTAACACTACTCCACACCAGTGGTAATACCTGCCAGCCGCAGACCGCTCCACGCTACCTTGTATTTTTCCTGCTCCTGGACAAGTCTTCACTCCACGTCAGTGGTAATACCTGCCAGCCGCAGACCGCTCCATGCTACCTCGTATCTTATCTGCACCTGGACAAGTCTCTACTCCACGCCAGTGGTAATACCTACCAGCCGCAGATCGCTCCACGCTACCTTGTATCTTACCTGCACCTGGACAAGTCTTTACTCCACGTCAGTGGTAATACCTGCCAGCCGCAGACCGCTCCACGCTACCTTGTATTTTTCCTGCTCCTGGACAAGTCTTCACTCCACGTCAGTGGTAATACTTGCCAGCCGCAGACCGCTCCATGCTACCTCGTATCTTATCTGCACCTGGACAAGTCTTTACTCTACGCCAGTGGTAATACCTGCCAGCCGCAGACCGCTCAATGCTACCTTTTATTCTACCTGCTCCTGGACAAGTCTTCACTCCACGTCAGTGGTAATACCTGCCAGCCGCAGACCGCTCCACGCTACCTTGTATCTTACCTGCACCTGGACAAGTGTTTACTCTACGCCAGTGGTAATACCTGCCAGCCGCAGACCGCTCCATGCTACCTTGTATTCTACCTGCTCCTGGACAAGTCTTCACTCCACGTCAGTGGTAATACCTGCCAGCCGCAGACCGCTCCATGCTACTTCGTATCTTACCTGCATCTGGACAAGTCTTCACTCCACGCCAGTGGTAATACCTGCCAGCCGCAGCCTACTCTAAGCTACATTGTATGTTATCTATTTTCGGAACTAAGTTCTACTGTGCCTCTGTAGTGATAGCTGCGAGTCGCTGACTCTTCTACTACACTGTATTATTGGCTGCTCGTATAGACTTTTCTTCAGTTGTCAAGCATCTGCCTGTTTCAAGTTACCTGCGTGCTAGGCACTTTAGAACTCTCTCCTCCCATTATTACTGCCCATCATACTAGCCGGGTTACTATTGTTTCTACTACTCAGAGACTATATATATATCGTTTGACATTCCTTCTTCTATTCAGCTTAAGCAGATCCGTGTACTTATTGTGTGTAGCTGTATCCGCATATTCACCATACTCCCCAGAGGGCCGCGACCTGCACAGTGGAAGCCGCTAAAACCAATACTTCCTTGCGGGAGTTCCTGGAGAAGACCAGCCACTGTGTTAGACTCCGCGCCTCTTGTGGGTAAAGCTACATCTGGTGAATTCTGGGTCAAACCTCTTAGTGCCCGTGACACACAGAATAATTTTTTTTTTTTTGTTTTGTTTCAAACACAATAAGAACAACACGCTTGATGCTGAGATCATATTTATAAAGGCATAGACTCTTTTTATTGATTCACACTCAGCACTAATGTATAATGAAGCAGAAAAGAATATAGATACTTGTACACAAGCTAATCGTTACTGAAAGCAATTACAACTAAAAGCAGAACAAGGGGTTTTGTTAACTGACCACCGGTAAAAGGTCATGATTTATAGATGAGATGAAAGAGAGGACGAGTGTTTATCACCTCGGTTCTACATGACCTCACAGAATCTGGTGTTGGATGTGGATGATTTACTAACTGAAGCAGAAATATTAATATATTGAGAGTAGGTCACATACAAGTGAGCTTCAACACAAAGCGTTATTTAATCCCTTAAGGTGCCTAATTATACAGTTTAAAAGTCTTATATTGATGATAAAATCTTGTATTTAGAAATGATATCGACTAACCATAATTTCATATTTTGACTTCACATTGAATGAATAATACAATTAATTTACATCTCTTTCCACCTATCTTTTAACTTTATGAAATGCTCAGGGTTCTCCGGGCAGTCTGCAGCACCGGTTCATTGTTTTGCTAATTGACTGTTTTTTTTCAAACTGATGAAGTATTTTTTATTTAATAAACAAATAAACAGATTTTTATTTAGGAGATACAGAGTACAAGCATTCTTATACAGAAGGTATTCACATGTTGTCTGCTATAAAAACAGCATTATTTCACAAATTAAACAAGATGGATGTATGAACTTCATATCATATAGAAATGCTTTTGTTGAGAGTCAGACTGGCCCGCCGGGGAGTCGGGCTATCCCCCGGTAGGCCCCGACCCTGATCGCTCCCCTCTACGTTGGTGGTGGGGAGCGGACACTTTGAAAAAAAAAACCAACAACCCCCATACTCACGTGATCGCGGTATCGGCGCCCCTCCTCTCTGCTCCGTCTGCACTGAATGTCGGGCGTGACGTCATCACACCCGACGTTCAGTGAAGAGCGGCGCAGAGAGGAGTCGCAAGAAGAAATAAGACAGAAGAAGAGAAAAAAAGAGAATAAAGAAGCCGATAGAAAAGGTAACTGAAGGAACGTAAGCAAGAGGGAGCAAAGATAGCATGGCAGAGTGTGAAGGGGGAGCAAAGGCAGCATGGCAGAGTGTGAAGGGGGCCAAAGCAGCATGGCAGAGTGTGAAGGGGGGCCAAAGCAGCATGGCAGAGTGTGAAGGGGGCCAAAGCAGCATGGCAGAGTGTGAAGGGGGAACAAAGGCAGCATGGCAGAGTGTGAAGGGGGAGCAAAGGCAGCATGGCAGAGTGTGAAGGGGGCCAAAGCAGCATGGCAGAGTGTGAAGGGGGCCAAAGCAGCATGGCAGAGTGTGAAGGGGGCCAAAGCAGCATGGCAGAGTGTGAAGGGGGGCCAAAGCAGCATGGCAGAGTGTGAAGGGGTGCCAAAGCAGCATGGCAGAATGTGAAGGGGGCCAAAGCAGCATGGCAGAGTGTGAAGGGGACCAAAGCAGCATGGCAGAGTGTGAAGGGGGGCCAAAGCAGCATGGCAGAGTGTGAAGGGGGGCCAAAGCAGCATGGCAGAGTGTGAAGGGGGGCCAAAGCAGCATGGCAGAGTGTGAAGGGGGGGCCAAAGTAGCATGGCAGAGTGTGAAGGGGGGGGCAAAGCAGCATGGCAGAGTGTGAAGGGGGGCCAAAGCAGCATGGCAATGTGTGATCATAAGGGGGCACAGCATGGTGATTAAGGGGCACAGTAATGTGTGTGTGATGGCACAGCGAGCTTGTGGCAATGTAATGTGTGTGTGGTAGGTGGTGGCTAACTAATAGGTGCTATTTTGTTTGTAGGGTAAAGGTGGGGCAATTTAATTTTATAGTGGGGACTATTAATTTAAGATGGGGTGGTTTGGGGGCTATTAATTGAATGTGGGGCTAAGTTTGAAGAGCATGAGGTCTTTTTTATTAAATGTGAATATGAATTATTTAATGGCAGTAACGGTTGCGGGAAATAGGTATATTTATTATACATAAATGATATTAATCTATTGCTGGGGCTGTTTTGAAGGAGGGAAATAGGTTTATTTATTAAATGGGAATACTATTACTTTAATGTTGGGGCTGGAGGAAGGCCTAAGTATTAAACGTGGGTCCTATTGATTTAATGCTGGGGCTGGTTGGAATTTTCTAAATGTACCCATTTTTTTTTCCATATAGGGCGCCCAACATTCCAGGATCCAGACAAGCCGCAACTAAAGAAACCAGCAGCCACAGGTGGTGAAAAGGACAAGAACAGGTAGGACATTCTGTCAAATGTTCCGATTCTAGTGGGACAATCCCAATTTTTGGTGACTGTTCTGCCCAATTTAAGGGGCAGGTCAAGACTGTGTACTCTTCATATACACACTGCATTCTTTATATACTACACTATGGTGCTAGCTGTCCTTCGTGGGCTGACCACTCCCCCTCTAGTGTCTGGTCTTGCATCTATGATGGCTGTCCACACCCCCTCTGGTGGGCCCCTAGCATTGCAGTCCCCCGGTGGCCCCTTCATGCCCCAGTCCGACACTGCTTTTGTTAAATAACCAGCGGGAGGGGTCAGCTGAGTCATGTGACTGGCCAGAGTGGGAGGGGGAGTTTAGAATGACGATGAGTAATGTGGTTGGTGGACAAGGAAGGAGGCATGGGGCATTAGGTATGAGGGAAGAGGAACATTGGGAAAGTGAATGAGGGGTGAAGGATGAGAAGTGAGGAATGAGGTTTGAATAGGGAGGAAAGTTTGGAGAAACAAGGTTAATGACTATACAAGTACAAGTGGTTGACAGGAAACATAATGCTTACATTAATCACAGGGCATTATCTAATTCTAAAAAGGATAAAACACAGGCTTAATAAGAAATCAACTTTCTAATTTGACAATTCCGTTCAATTAATACTAAGCACTTGATTGAAAATGGGTAATTATTGCACAGACTTCATAGCAAATACCCAGAAGGAATATGTTCAGAAAAGTTCATCTAAGCAAACTTAATGAGAGCAGTTTATTTTTTTTTAATGATACTCATCATGCATTTTTTTTCCAAGTACTAAATCTACATTAAATTATAATAACTCACATCTAATAGTAATTATGCAAACATGAGGTTTTAAATGTACCTAAACGTCAGAGCACATGATATTCAGTCACTCTGAATATAAAGTAGCGACAAAATACAGAGCGCCGAGTTCTTTTTATTTTAACTGCAGCTGATAAAGAATATTTCAGCAAAGTGGTTCTAATCCTGCAGAGTGTATGCACTCATGACCGGCAGTGTCCATAGACCTCTATGGAGGGTGTCATAAGCATCGGCTGAAAAGATGGGGACTCTACACCCTCCATAGAGGTCTATGGACACTGCCGGTCATGAGCGCATACACACTGCAAGATTAGAAACACATCGTTCCATCGTTGAACGAGATTTTTAGTCCGGTTTAAAAATCAAATGAAACGATACGATGAGCTTTGGAACGATAATCGCTCATTGTTGTAGCGTACACACTAATGTGATATTGGGCTGTAGTGTATACCCAGCCTAAAGCTGGGTACACACTACACTGTTTTCGTCCAATAATCGGCTGAAACAGTCGACATACGACCGCTCGTTCAAAAGTCGGGTCAGTGTGTGCAGTTACACGATGGTCGAAAGTCTGCCCAAATGGACGATTGTCGCCACATTTGGTTGGTCGTACCGTTTAATATTTTCGTTCCAATCTCGTTTCCGCTGTGTAGTGTGTATAAACTTCCGTATCTCCTGTAGCAGGGGCATATGGCAGAACGTGTCTCTCCTCTTGAACCACTCTTTGCTCCAACAAGATCTATTCTTTCTCCTTCTTTCTCTTCGGTTCCGTACCAGCAGTCTTCTTGCCACAGTAAGCATGAGAAGTGCACCTGCTTGTTCTTGTTTTGTAGCCATTGTACGTTTACAAATGGGAATGAATGAAGGGACAGTGTAGCCTTCTGTTTTTAAGCTGTTTTGGGAGTTAACTATAGTGCAGAGTCCGCCCCTTTATGCTAATGTCTTCGGTATCTCGTACATTTCCCCGCAAATGTCGCTGCAGTGTGTACGAAATTGAAATCATTGCTCACGACAACATGGCTGTAAAAAGTCGCTAAAGGGACGTCCGCTCTTCCCTTTATTGTCCTGAACAAGGCTAGTGTGTATGCAGTCCATGGACCGAGCGATCGGAACATCGATTGCATGTAAAATCGCTCGGCATAAAAAGTTGGTTGAAATTTCTGTAGTGTGTACCCAGCTTAAGCTAATGACAGCTCTGCTACAAGATAAGTGGTTTCCACTCACTCCGTTGTGATTGCGTAAAGTTTGCTACAATAAGCTCTGCTCTATCTGCAACTGTTTGTAATAACCAACTAGAACAGGCAAAAATCAACAGTTCTCAACAAAGGATTTAGCTCTTCAATTCTTCAAGTCCAGTCTCAGTTGTGAAGGGAGGGGCAGGTTAATGATACTGCTGCTGAATGACAAATTGATTACAAATTATACAATTATATGCAAATAATGTTATGATGCTGAGAAACAGTGGGGTATAGTGGTCTTCATAGTGTGATATGGGGATGTCCTATTGTGGCCCACCTGTCTAAGAGTAGACCAGTGCTTTATATTCTGATGATGAAGCTTTTCGGTATGGTTTCTTGGTCAGTTAATCACATTTCAGTATGGAAGGAGGACAAGTACCATAAGGCCAAATCTTGTCCAAATTAGTCAAATTGGACAGTGTCCCTGGCTTGATATGACCACTGCGTGTGCGCCCATCTTATTTGATAGGTATTAAATCTGTTTTGATAAACTCCATTTCCTCCATCGATAAGCCAATCCAACTCAGCTTATTTTCCTAACTTCTCTGGTTCACAAAGTTTACAGGGTTTGCAAATATATTTTGCAAGCAGCCAGGACACTATGAATCTCTGACAGTCGCCAGTTTGCAGTGTTTTTAGCATCCCTGTAAGAGTAAATGTGCTTTATTTTTTTCATTTATAATGTGATTATGAACCTAAAAAAAAATATTTAAAATGATTAAAAAAAAGAAGAAATAAGATTAGTTCCCTCCACGCTTTATGTCAGCTTTCTAGTCTAACAGAATGAAAAGCTTACAGCTCCCTGAAAAGTTTATCTCTGATTTCCTGCTGCTGGAATTTATAACAGCTTTGCACGACTATCCCTGGGTTCTGCCTGACCCACAGAGACTAATCTACTCTATGGAAAGCTGCTGAGAAGGAGTTATCAATACTATAGAATTTTATACACTGCCAGAACTATAGTCACAAACATAGATGAAGTGTTATTGCAAGATCATATATGCATGCTTTGCATTTGAAGTATATCTTCGACCTATATATACACTGGAGGCAGCCATTTTGTATGCTGAGGTGATATTCAGCTTGGTATCTCGGCGATGTTACTCGATACTAGAGAACTGACTTATTCTCGAAAATGTCTTTTTCAGGCTGCCTGCATTTTTAATAAATAACAGACAAACTTTATTTATTATAACCCAAATCAGACTCCTCTATCTTATTATAGGAATCAGCCTCTATAACCGGTAAGGTTGTAAACAAATTGGCAGATGGCTCCCTATTAATGCAGTGCTTCTCGTCTCAGTCTATGTATTTGGGTTTTTATTTTCAGCAGTTAATGTGGCAATTTGCATTCTAGCAGCTGTTTGTATTATCTTAGCCTATTGTTAAAGTGCATCTGTCGTCTGCACAGTGTGTAGGTAGCCATTTTACCAATACTGATAAGAATCGAATCAAAGATGTTACTGGGGCATCGGCCTATCAAATCATTAGCAACCTGTGGTATATAGAGGAGACAGACATTTTGTGGGCTGAACCAATATTCACTAGTAGCCATTGACATTAAGGGCCTCACTAAGTCACTTGTTTCTAGTGAATTGATAGACTGGTGCCCCAGTAATGGCACTGACAACTAGTGAATGGGTAGCTAATACAATATTTGTGAGAAAATAGCCTAACAAAATGGCTGCTACCACCCCTGTGTACATTAGGGCTATCACTGGTTTCTAGTGAGGCCACATTCACATGAATATTGGTTCACATCACTAAATGTCTGTTTTTCTGGAGTCTATTGATTAAATCTCATTTTACCTCATCAGAGGTAAATATCATCATCATCATCATCCACATTTATTTTTATAGTGCCACAGCGCTGTTGTGACAGACCTGGTCCTTATATTGAGAATATCGTGCCAACCCGGTCTGTCCTCAGTGGGCCAACTGAACAACCGTGGCCCACTCTGTTATTAAATACCGGCCGGTGGCCAGATCTGTTATTGCTGTGGTGTCCGGGGAGAGGGGGGAGGTTGCTCACAGGAAGTGGGAAACAGCTGTGGACCCTGTGACATCAAAAAAAGAGTGGAAGGGGTTAAAAAGAGGAGGGTCAGGACCTTATCTAAAATCAGGAGGTGGTCTCTCCCTGTTTGCTAACTATTGTTCTAGCAACTCTTCAACACAGTCTGATTGGCCCCATCACCGCAGGTGGGAGACCACTGATGTCAAGCTCTACCTCCACCCCTGTTACCACCCAAACTCTTCACACCGCCAATCAAAAGAGGACAATGAGCTGGGGGTTGACCCAGGGAGGTGGCCAGGATTAGGTGTCTTGTGAGAAGGGACAAAAAGGAGATATCTGTATGGTGAAACTAAGCAACAGGTTGTACCTCACTCCGACCCGACTCTATAAAATGTGGCCTGCTCAGTCAAAATCTTTGGTTTCAATCCCGGTGTCCTTACAGCTGTACAGACATCAGTTCCTGCCCTACTGGAGGTTACAGTCTAAAGTCCCCAACCCCCTTCCCCCTCTCCCCCCCTCCACACACACTAGGCTTAATATTGTCAGTAGCCAAACACACAGAGAACATACACAGATAAGGCCCTGCTCAGGAGAAACTCATGATCCCAGCGCTGTGAGGCAGAAGTACTAACCACTTTTCTCTTAGGCAAACAACACAATTCAGCACCAGATGCATAGCTCCGTTGAAATAGAAAAGAACGTGTGGGGGTCATCCAGCTAATGCGCTGTACTCGGATTTGAAAGAAAAGTGTTCTACCTGTATATATAGCATGTGACCAAGAATGGCTGGTTAAACGGATACAATGTTAAGAATGAAATACTCCAAACAAACAGGAAAGTTGAATTTAGTTTAGATACTGCTGCATATTGGATAAATAAACGCTGTCTTCATTGTTTACTAACCTTGTAACTGAACAGCATGAAGTAAAATCAGGACATTTATGAGGTATAATCTTACGATAAACCTATTCAGCCTCTTTCAAACTTCATTAACAATAGATAAAATAGTACTGTATCTTACAGCTGGAACACAGGAACATTGCCCAATCAATAGCTCGATCACGTGGTATAGTGTTTCCCTGGGAAAACTCTGCAACATAACGCCTGTACAAGGACATCCACAGAGCTCGCCGTTGTAAATAATTATTATGAACCTTGACATAAGCTTGTATCGACAACTCAACTTGTCTTTTATTAAACGTGATTATTCCACGGCTTCTGGAATACATCTAACGGCAGTTTTCTCCATAAAATGGCAATTGCAAAATCTATAATGGGTTTTTGGATGGAGAAATCAAAGGGGGGACTTCGCCAGGGCTCACAGAGTAGACCTGGTGATTCGCAGCGATGCACACTGATTGGCACAGCATGATTTTAATATATAGACCCCTAGCCGGCACTTTTAGGTGCACTAATAATATCACTAATTTTTCATTTGTATTTGCTTCCCAATATATTTTCCTTATCTTATTACTTTTAAGTTAAATCTTTTGTACATCTCCTTCTACCATCAAAATAATTGTGAATGCTATGCAATTATCTCTGCCTGGAGAGAATAGCCCAATTGTTGTCCTGGGAACTGGGAGACATTAGGGTATTTGATAAAACATTGCAAAGACACCATCGTGCAGCGGTCCATGCACTTTATAATATGAGCTCCCGTATTCCTACCAGGGCACTATTTTATCACTGTGTTGCCCATTACTGCAGAAAACTATTATTTCTATTGCTGCTCATCACAGCAATGATTAATACGTTTTCTCCAGTATTCAACTAGAGATGTACACTGACCCCTGGGTTTTGGTTTTGGTTTTGGATCTGGATTTACTTCGTGTTTTGGTTTTGGCAAAACCACCCTTGTGTGTTCTGGTTTTGGATCCCTATTTTTTTCTAAAATCTCTATTTTTTCCCATAAAGTCACATAATTTGGCTCTTTTTTTGTTCCTACACTATTATGAACCTCAATAACATTAATTTCCAGTCATTTCCAGTAAATTTTTGTGAAGTGACAAGAACACTGCTACCCCTCCTGTTTCTGTATGAGCAATGGTACTGAGCAATGTCACTGGAGACTGGAGAGTGACAAGAACACTGCTACCTCCGATGATGGAACAAGAAGCGGCTGCTTCCCCGGCAATTCTGTGCCTGTGTTAACTTTCTACAACATTCTACATTCAGGGGCGTCCTGGGATGCTACCAGTTGTACCTTATTATGACAACTACTTTGGAATTCCTGGCTATAATTTTTAGGTACGGATTTTAGTTGTTCTTATAGTCCTGAAACTATACATATGTTACAGCTGTCTTAATAATAACATCTAGAGGTATATTTACTAAACTGCGGGTTTGAAAAAGTGGAGATGTTGCCTATAGCAACCAGAGTCTAGTTATCATTTATTTAGTACATTCTATAAAATGATAGCTAGAATCTGATTGGTTGCTATAAATCCGCAGTTTAGTAAATATACCCTCTAGAGAGTAAAACATTGTTCAGCAGAAGGAATCTCATTCCTCCATTCTTATATTGCAATTCATTGCACAGAAGTAAAATCTCTGCTGAAAACCCAACTCTCATTATCTCCCTGAAAGATGATAATATTGAGAAGCGGATAGGAGCTGAAATTAATTCCAGGGCATTTCAGGGGCTATGCCAATCCTGCTTCCCGGCTACATACGTATAAATACTAATAGCCTGGGAGACCTCTGCATTATATTATCTTGTTAATTTTTCATACCAGAACGTTTAACATCTCATTAACCTGCTTCAAGGGTTCAGTTACAATGCGATGGGTTTAATAAGCAATTAGTTTAGGTAAATTTATTTTAAATACATTTTCAGTTCTTTAGTTAATGCATTATACTGTCGTTATTGTTTAATATATGAAATGTGCACTTGATTGAATCTTAATGTTGTGTATTATAACATTTATCTTCAAATTTGTACAATGAGGCGGTCCTCAAGTGAGTCAAGATAAGTAAAAATCTATAACCCCTTAACTGTTGTTGTGCTATATTTATCTCTTACTTTGGGCCCTGAGAAATAGCTCTTTTATGAGTTTGCGCTCTGCGTATGATGGGTCTCATGCCTACTGTGGAGCAAAAACAGAAGATGCAACTGTACCAGGGCCCCTGGAACCTGGGGGCCCGCTGTAAGGTAAAAGGCCATGTGGGCCCAGGCTACTTTGCACTTTCCATCATCAGCATAAACATGGCAGCACAGTGGCTTAGTGGTTAGCACTTCTACCTCACAGCACTGGGGCCATGAGTTCGATTCCTGACCATGGCCTTATCTGTGTGGAGTTTGTATGTTCTCCCTGTGTTCGCGTGGGTTTTCTCCGGGTGCTCCGGTTTCCTCCTACACTCCAAAAACATACTAGTAGGTTAATTGGCTGCTATCAAAATTGACCCTAGTCTCTCTGTCCGTCTGTGTGTGTGTGTGTGTTAGGGAATTTAGACTGTAAGCTCCAATGGGGCAGGGACTGATATGAGTGAGTTCTTTGTGCAGTGCCGCGGAATTAGTGGCGCTATATAAATAACTGATGATGATGATGATGATGATGAAACACTAATATGGTGTGTGTAGCATTTATACACTGCTTGATAGAGACTTATTCAAATACTCACTGTTATTATAAAACCAACAGGTGCTTCCACAAAGTATTAGTATATAGGGTGTGCACACTTATGCAACCAGGACATTGTATTTTTTTTTTATTTTCACTACTTTTTCCTATTTGTTTTTTTCTTGCATATTGTTGGTTACCAGGTCAGTTTAAAGGTGGAACGAGGTCTGACTTGTTTTATCATGATGTCAGGCTTTACATCACAAACCTGCAATCTCAATAAGAGTGTGTAGACTTCTTATATCCACCGTAGCTTTTGAGGAGCAATAAATGGTCATGTATAGATGGAAGATTTATTTATTTATAAAATAAGTTCCTACATGAAAGTATGACTCATATTGCAGCATTATTCATAAAAGACTCAGGTGTTTGGAATTGTATCAAATGTTTTGTGTTTTAACCTAGTATTAAAGTTTTAGGACCTGATTCATTAAGGATCTTAACTTAAGAAACTTCTAATTTCAGTCTCCTGGACAAAACCATGTTACAATGCAAGGGGTGCAAATTAGTATTCTGTTTTGCACATAAGTTAAATACTTACTGTTTTTCATGTAGCACACAAATATGAACTTTACATTTCAGTGTACAAATAAGCTATCAAGTATTTGTGTGCTACATGAAAAAACAGTCAGTATTTAACTTATGTGCAAAACAGAATACTAATTTGCACCCCTTGCATTGTAACATGGTTTTGTCCAGGAGACTGAAATGAGAAGTTTCTTAAGTTAAGATCCTTAATGAATCGGGCCCCTAGTTATTGCAGGCTAGGGTACGATTTCCTGTTACTAGTGAGCCTTTGGGGTTTCTGTTGTGAACTTTCCTTACTCATGGGGACCATCTATTATAGAAGAATAAAAAATGTGGGTTGTAACGGACCTCCTGCTATTACACTGCCCACATTAGGTGGGGACAGAACGTCATTTTTCGAAAGCACTTTTTGCACTTGTGACAGTAAACTATCACTATTTAAGCACTTCTACACTGTATCAGACCACATGTAACTTTTTTTTTCTAAAACTGAGCTACGTCCTACCTTCAGCTTTTGATTACATTTTTTCCCAGTCATTGATGCCTTTCCGGTTGGTAATGCACAACCCAATAAGCGCAACTACACCTGTTAAAATATATTGATATGTTGTAGAGTAGAGTTCACTGTAATGGGTTATCCTTCCTTACCGTGGACCTTTAACCAACACACCGTGTATGCACCCATGTTGTGGACTGAACCATTATGACATTCCTGCTTTATTTCTTTGATCCATTTGTGAAATCATTTTGAGACTTTGTGAGTGCATCAATATTAATTCAGTGTTCTCTTCTTTCTCTCTTTCTCTTATGATCCCAGCTTTATGTTTGCTATAGATTGTAAACAATGCCGGCTAATATGTTATTAAAGATAGGTGTCTCTTTCCTTGATTAAATGTTTTGTTTTACCTTATTACAGAGATAAACATTAGTGTGCAGCCCACATAAAGGTTAGACGGCTGCCCATGTGGTCCTTGAAGTGTATCAGGTTGCCTATCGCTGGTATAGACCAGTCACAGTCAGTCGAGGCTTGTTAAAGCACTGCATTACACTAAACTACTAATAAGAGAATTCAATATAAATTCTTTCTAGATCCAGCATTGCGGTTACTGCTACCCACAAGCATCTAGGCAGCCATGAATGTATAGGAGTCTGTCCTTTATCGACAGTCGGATGAGGCACTCACACAGCAGCTCTATAAGTGCAGGGCTCAAGCAATACCAGCTAATTAATACTGAAATATTGAGCTGGTCATTGACACTGAGCTGTAGATGAATCCGCTGCCTCCGTATGACATCTGTGTGCTGCTCCGTGTGGTCTTGCTGCAAACTGTCCTTATAAGTAAAGAACAATTAACTAAACAGAAATGCTCCCATTTACCATTGTTTGTTTATTTTAACTTGCCATGTTATGTCGGAGACATACTATGTGTACAAGATGAAAATTATGCATAAATAAAGATGATAAATGCAACAATATTAGTATTTATAAAAGGTTGATCTTACTTGCTATGTAATTATGTAACACAAAACTGGTGGCCCTGACTGCACATTAGGATTAATAGACATTACTGGATTTAAATGGTTGCACTATATACATGAACACATGGTGCTATGCTACGTACTGGACATATGGGAAAATTTTGGCAGCATTCTATGTGAAATAGATGAGGCTGTGTTATATGATGGACATTTTTGGCTGTAATATATGATGCACATTTTTGTCTTTATTATAAAATGGACATTTTGGACTATATTATATGCTCCGCATACAAGGATGTATTGTATGCTGAATAAATAGGCCTGTATTATATGATGAAAATTTTGGACTGTATTATATGTTGGACATTTGTGTTGGAATGTATAATGGACATATGGGGCTGTTTATATACCTTGTTTATTCATCATTATGGCTGACGTCTGTCACAGAATTGTTAGGCTGCGGCGTATTTAGCTCATAGTTGCCTACTCTCCTGGAATGTCCGGGAGACTCCCGAATTTTTGGGAGTTCTCCTGGACTCCTGAGAGAGCAGGCAAAAATCCCAGATCCAGCTGTCGCCATAGTTGAAGATGGTGGGGGGTGCTAAACGTGCCATTGTGGCCCCGCCCCCTGCTGCGATTAGCTAAAATTGCATGAGATTGACAGGGGCGGAGCCTAATGGCGCACCACACGTGGCCACAGAACCCCTCCCGGACAGCTGCCTTCAAAAGTAGGCAAGTATGATTTAGCTATTCTGCTTCCTGAGTTAGCATTCGAAATGACACCCCTTTCATCCCTTATACGCACTAACATAACCATTTGTGCGTACCACCCAACATAGGTCCAAGTGAACTCAGGACAAAATAAGCCCCACTCCCGCTCTGTGCAAAGCTTCCCCCCAAATCACACAAACTCCGCCCCATTCCACCCATGCCAACATTCATACCAACCATGCCTGATTAAGCCCTACCCACTTCCCAATAAGTCCCAATCCGCAAATCAGAACAGTAAGGGGACATGATTTGTGTATGAATATTGTGTATTTTAAAAGAGAAATAATGACATTTTTAAGCATTATTAGATTTATTAATGAGATAAATTTAGAAACGTGTGCATTAAGAAGGCAGAATTGGCATATTTTAAACATATTCCTTTCATTTGCTAACTCCCAAAACTTCCTTCCTATGAGAGGTTACCTTATAATTATCATACACCAGTTACTGCACAAAATTGTGAATATTGATTCATCTCACAAAAAGTTTTCTTCCATAGTTACAGTATATGACAGGTAAACTTAATAAATTCTTCTCAGTGGATGTTTACAGGGTAACCCATTAAAATAGTTCATGTATTCAATGATATTTATAAATACAGCTACACTAATCCAGTTTCTGTTCTAAGTCTCACTAATGAGAAGACCGGACTAGTTTATATTGGGGAAAGGGATTAAATGATGATACTTGCTCATCTAGGTAACATTAAAATAGCTCCCGAACTTCAAAGGAAATGCATTGAAATAAACTTTAATTGAGAAGAGCACAATAAGGCAATAAAAATAACTCCTATTAAATGCAGCGTACTGACATTGTTAAACAACTAGAATAGAAAAATATATCTAAAAAATCTAATAAAGTATGAAAGCACTTTATTAAATTCTAACACAGCAATTACATTTTCACAAACCTAAAATAATTGTGCTCACACAAATATTTCAAAGCCAATTTATATAAAAAGAGAGAGCTAGGAAAAGTGACACTTAAATATTTAAGGACAAGGAGGAAAGAGAAGATGTATTAATGTAAAAGAACGATGGCTGATGATTAAAATCCCAGTCTGAGAAGATCTGACTTCCTCATCTGTAACTTATCAGTTTGTTTTAATACGGCATAAAAAAGCTCAGTTTATCTATACGATGAAATGCTTAAATGTGACTTCTATCTTCTATCATAAGATAAAATGCATGAATGTTCCAGTGATATTCATATATCATACTGAAAACTGGTGATTTGCACATTATACTTATAAAATGCCATAAGATTTTACATATTTCACTGCTAGTTGGATAATGCATAACGGCAGATAAATTGTCTCTGATGACATCACCTAACTGGTTAGCGTAAGTGCTGATGGTAATATCATTTTACAAGTGGAATGCTGACAATCCGTGAAGAGTCACCGTTAATGTCATCCACCCAAGGAATAGCACGAGGAGTGACTAACGTCTTGTAGGCAAGAGAGACAAGTACCATTCTTCTAGTTGAGGCTTTTATATCAAGGAAGGGGGCTCATAAAATTGCGATCACATGTTTTTGGCATTGTTGGATGGTTATAATTAAAAAAAATGTCAAGTGTTCAAACAGAACTGGATTTTCTGTGTAACATTCCCACTCCCTGCTCTATTGTGTTCCTGCAAGTAAGGACAACTGTGCTGACCTTTTATTGCATGTGTTATTGCAGATCATAAGATATAGCAAAGAGGTGACTTGAACTGTAAGCTGCGCACTAAAAGTGTCAAAGGTCACAGCAGTACGTACAGACACCTCTTTCCTCCAAGGTCATACACTGATACCAGTATAAGCACAAAAAATCGATGGGTTTTAAACATTTAGCATTTTGATAAGGGCTAAAAATAAATACCGTTGTCAAAATCACTACAATGGTACATAATTCAATTAAAATATCAAGATGATATTTAAGTCTGATAAGAGCGTGCTCTTGAAACATAAAATATACCCTATTTACTCTACGTTCACTAAAAAAAAAAATGACATTTTATTCCACACGGACATCCTATTTTCCCTCGGGTGGAGTTAGGTGAGATATATTCAATTAGAAAATATTGCTTACGGTGCTCCACTGATCCCCCCTCCTGCTCTGAGCGGTCTTAAATGTCAGCCACATTATCTTAATTTACTTATTTCCGCTAATTTCACCAAAAATTTGTTTATTTTGGTTTTGGGTGGCAGTTTACTTTAAATAATATTTTTATGCCTATTAATAAGAGTGAAATCCAAAGACAGCAAAAGAGAAATGTGCAAGAACAGCCTATGAAATGATTAACAAATAAGTGTTATGTTTGCTATATACGTGATTTTTGTGCATCTTCCAATTTATACATATATATAGGCAGGGCCGCCTTCAGAAAAAATAAGGCCCCGTGCCACCCCCCCCCCCCCCCATGAGCGGGGCCCCCCCCAAAGCGCCCCCCCACATGAGCAACACATACTTACCTGGGGCCCGCCGCTGGTCTCCGCTATTCTGTCTTCAGCCTGGCTGTCACTGTGACAGCCAGGCACCAGGATCCGATCGCAGGGGTGGAGGATTCATTCTGCCTGTGACAGATCACATGATCGCAGGGGGAATGAATCCTCCACCCCTGCGATCGGATCCTGGTGCCTGGCTGTCACGGTGACAGCCAGGCTGAAGACAGAATAGCGGAGACCAGCGGCGGGCCCCAGGTAAGTCTGTGCTAAGCTGTTGTACCGGGCCCCCTGGTGAGCCCGGGCCCGGTACAACAGTACCCCCCGTACCCCCCTGATGGCGGCTCTGTATATAGGCCAAAGTGGGCTGGTATACGGTGGTATGCCATAGCGCCACTACTCCCACTGCTTTTTATTGTAAATATATCTAAAAGCACAGTGGCCTAGTGGTTAGCACTTATCTGTGTGGAGTTTGTATGTTCTCCCCGTGTTTGCGTGGGTTTCCTCCGGGTGCTCCGGTTTCCTCCCACACTCCAAAAACATACTGGTAGGTTAATTGGCTGCTATCAAAATTGATCTTAGTCTCTCCCTCTCTGTCTGTGTGTGTGTGTCTAAATTAGGGAATTTAGACTGTAAGCTCCAATGGGGCAGGGACTGATGTGAATGAGTTCTCTGTACAGCGCTGCGGAATTAGTAGTGCTATATAAATAAATGATGATGATGATGATAGATATATATATATATATATATATATATATATATATATATATATGTATATATATATATATTTCACAAGTTACAATTTATTAATGTAAAGAATGGGGTGCAAGAGTGGTTAGACTTACATTGTATAAACATCAAACAGACATAGATCCTCTACACTCTACACTGTACAGACTGGGGTGCTAGAGGGGATTGGCCACATTGTATAGACAAAAAACAGGGATACTCTGCAGTCTCCAAACACATAATTAATGCTGTACTAACATATATTGCAATATGTGGAATTAACATTCCCTGTTTCAATATAGAAAAGTAGTTAGTACAGCATTAATTATGTGTTTGGAGAGTGCAGAGTATCCCTGTTTTTTGTCTATACAATGTGGCCAACCCCCTCTTGCCCCCCAGTCTGTACATGGTGAGTGCAGAGGATATTTGTCTTGTTTTGTTTATATAAATATATATATATATATATATATATATATATATATATATTTAAAAGTTTGAGACACATTTTATTCTATATTACAATACATGATTACAGATTCCTGAATTAATCTTTGAAGTCTCATTCATGAGAAGCAATCTATAGGCAGAGTATAGGATCCATACAAACAACAGGAGCAAGCGTTAAATAAATTGTGACTCAGAGATTTATTGAAAGTCAGGAAAAGATAAATATTTGAAGGGATTCACACAATGTAACTTCGTTTGTGACAAAAGATTAATATTCATTGCCAGGCACAGCTGAAACCCACGCTACTGCATTGTGTAGTTACTGGCAGTCACAATGCCAATCTGTCATTGTCCAAATCAATACATCTCTTTATTGATGATAGATTGATTTTGTAATTCAATGACAATTATTTCCACAAATGTGCAGGAGTCACCTTGAGAATAAGTGAAGGTTATTACTAAATGAGATATGAGGTCAGCGCTGCTGCAAATCATTGGATGAACAGCACTTACAGGAGGTAAGGTATCTATAATGATAAATATCCATATTCAAGGGGGTTATGGAGCACGGTGGGTGTATGAGGGCTCGGACATGTTTTTCCATCTACTTCACTGACTCTTCTCTAATGCGCCTTATTTCTGCATTACAAGGTACATGAGTGCACCTAGCCTGCATTTAGTATAGAACAATAAATAAATAAATAACAGCCTCATCCGTTTCCCATTAGGAGAAGCCATATTTTGTAGCCCCATAGATGTCACCATTGTGAAACACCAAGTCATGTGATTCCCCCATAAACGCTCAAAAATAGGGGCACGATAGCACAAAATCTAATTTGTTATTTGGCTTTCATGCTATACAGTTCGTAAATCACCTCCACATAGCACTTGTAAATCACCTTCATATAGGGCTTGTAAATCACCTCCATATAGGGTGTGTAAATCACTTCCATATAGGGCTTGTAAATCACCTCCATATAGGGCTTGTAAATCACCTTCATATAGGGTGTGTAAATCACTTCCATATAGGGTGTGTAAATCACCTCCATATAGAGTGTGTAAATCACCTCCATATAGGGTGTGTAAATCACTTCCATATAGGGTGTGTAAATCACCTTGATATAGGGCTTATAAATCACCTCCATATAGGGTGTGTAAATCACCTCCATATAGAGTGCGTAAATCACCTCCATATAGGGTGTGTAAATCACCTTGATATAGGGCTTATAAATCACCTCCATATAGAGTGTGTAAATCACCTCCATATAGAGTGCGTAAATCACCTCCATATAGGGTGTGTAAATCACCTTGATATAGGGCTTATAAATCACCTCCATATAGAGTGTGTAAATCACCTCCATATAGAGTGTGTAAATCACCTCCATATAGGGTGTGTAAATCACCTTGATATAGAGCTTGTAAATCACCTCCATATAGTGTGTAAATCACCTCCATATAGAGTGTGTAAATCACCTCCATATAGAGTGTGTAAATCACCTCCATATAGGGTGTGTAAATCACCTTGATATAGGGCTTGTAAATCACCTCCATATAGAGTGTGTAAATCACCTCCATATAGAGTGTGTAAATCACCTCCATATAGGGTGTGTAAATCACTTCCATATAGGGTGTGTAAATCACCTTGATATAGGGCTTATAAATCACCTCCATATAGGGTGTGTAAATCACCTCCATATAGAGTGCGTAAATCACCTCCATATAGGGTGTGTAAATCACCTTGATATAGGGCTTATAAATCACCTCCATATAGAGTGTGTAAATCACCTCCATATAGAGTGCGTAAATCACCTCCATATAGGGTGTGTAAATCACCTTGATATAGGGCTTATAAATCACCTCCATATAGAGTGTGTAAATCACCTCCATATAGAGTGCGTAAATCACCTCCATATAGGGTGTGTAAATCACCTTGATATAGGGCTTATAAATCACCTCCATATAGAGTGTGTAAATCACCTCCATATAGAGTGCGTAAATCACCTCCATATAGGGTGTGTAAACCACCTCCATCTTCAGGGCCATCTTTTCCATTGGGCACAATGGGCAGGTGCCCGGGGGCCCCACAGGCAAGGGGCCCCATAGACAGGGCTCTTAAGTAAAATATATAATCCTGCAAAAAAAAAAAATCCTGCAAATATATCTATATCTATCTATCTATCTATCTATCTATCTATCTCTCTATATATATATATCTATATATATATATATATCTATATATATATATAGATATATATATCTATATATATATCTATATATCTAGCTATATATGATACACATATATAGAGGTAGGGGCCCCGCTGCACTGCTTTGCCCGGGGGCCCATAATGTTGTTAAGGTGGCCCTGATCATCTTCATATAGGGTGTGTAAATCACCTCCATATAGGGTGTGTAAATCACTTCCATATAGGGTGTGTAAATCACCTCCATATAGGGTGTGTAAATCACTTCCATATAGGGCTTGTAAATCACTTCCATATAGGGCTTGTAAATCACCTCCATATAGGGTGTGTAAATCACCTCCATATAGGGTGTGTAAATCACCTCCATATAGGGTGTGTAAATCACTTCCATATAGGGCTTGTAAATCATTTTCATATAGGGTGTGTAAATCACTTCCATATAGGGTGTGTAAATTACCTCCATATAGGGTGTGTAAATGACCTCCATATAGGGAGTGTAAATCACCTCCATATAGGGCTTGTAAATCATCTTCATATAGGGTGTGTAAATTACCTCCATATAGGGTGTGTAAATCACTTCCATATAGGGAGTGTAAATCACTTCCATATAGGGCTTGTAAATCATCTTCATATAGGGTGTGTAAATCACCTCCATATAGGGTGTGTAAATCACTTCCATATAGGACTTGTAAATCACCTCCATATAGCACTTGTAAATCACCTTCATATAGGGTGTGTAAATCACCTCCATATAGGGAGTGTAAATCACTTCCATATAGGGCTTGTAAATCATCTTCATATAGGGTGTGTAAATTACCTCCATATAGGGTGTGTAAATCACTTCCATATAGGACTTGTAAATCACCTCCATATAGCACTTGTAAATGACCTTCATATAGGGTGTGTAAATCACTTCCATACAGGGCTTGTAAATCACCTTCATATAGGGTGTGAAAATTACCTCCATATATGATGAATTATGAAGCGGACCGGCAGTACATTAGCTTAGCTATGACACTTTTAATTGGCACTTGTAGGCCGCGTGCTTAGATTTACAGAATGCATTTGTGCAACAAGATGGCTTCTGTTGTGGTATGGGCAGAGTATGTGCCCATCTCCAGACCTATCTTGCCAGGCACAATGTATACCTTAATATAGGAGAGCAAACAGAGGGTCTGGCACAGCCCTGGCTGTCACCTGTATTAATCCATCACACTATAACTGTCATTTTTTTTAGCACTGTTTACAAAATTCAAACATCTAACAAGATACATTTGTAACACCTGCTCAGTTGTTATGGGTTACAGCACATTTCTGTTTTTTAAGAAGTATGGTAGAACATACTATAAGCATCATATACGAACCACAAAGTGTAAAACTTCAGCACATATGATCTTTGTGACACCGTGCGCTTACTTATGTGCAAGTGTGCATAGTTTTATGAGAAAATGCAGAAGATTTGTGAGCCAAGCTTGTAGCATCTATGGGTTTAAGTGTTTGTACCAGACAATGGGAGGTGATGGGCGGATGGAAGGTGTTCACTGATTTGGCTCCTTTAGCATTAAATTGCAGAAACAAGACCTCATTTTGAAGGATGGAATTATACAGAGTACAATCATGGCCAAAAGTTTTGAGAATGACACAAGTATTGGTTTTCACACAGTTTGCTGCTTCATTGTTTTTAGACCTTTTTGTCAGATGTCGCTATGGTATACTGAAGTAAAATTACAAGTGTCAAAGGCTTTTATTGACAATTACTTTAAGTTTATGCAAAAAAAGTTCTAAAAACACTGAAGCAACAAACTTTGTGAAATCCAGTATTTGTGTCATTCTCAAAACTTTTGGCCATGACTGGAGATTTGAGGGCCTTTTTAGTAATGATTTTTTGCATTAATTTCCTCTGAAAATGGACATTTTCGGGGGACCGATGCACATTTATTATTAGTGCATCGCAGAAGATATCATAGATATCTGCTGCTTTGCATTTTTTTTCTAAATATAGCAGTCCCCATAGATGTCTATAGGGACTGTTATATATCGCAATTTAATACGTTCTGAAAAGCTCAGGCTGGCGTACATTACTGTATGTGTAATATTTTAGCTGTCCTCTATGGGGAGAGCATTGCGGTAGAGGGATCTTCGGATCCCTCACCGCATCTTACTGCTCTCCTCTCCAGTCACTATCGCAAAGGTGGTCACTTTGCGATAGTGACCATAGGAAAGATAGGAGAGGGGTCTTCACAGGAACAGCAATTTTTCGTGACTGCTGTTCCTGTTGAAGATTGTTAATAAATATGCACGATATGACACTCCTCATCTTTGCGATGAGGATTGAATTTATAATGTGCCGTGCTACATTAATAGGGGCTTATAAGAAGAATAAATGAGTAAGAAGAGAACGGATCTTTAAGGCCATTCCCAGCATTTTCCTACCTTTAAAAGGACTAAAATACTCCACCATCTCTGAACCGCTATATTGAAATGTGGCACACTCGGCACCTTTTAATCTGCAGGAAGACGCATTCCTAAGAGGGTGGTTCTGAAGTGAAAGTAAGTTGGATAATTATTATTAATTTTTATTTATAGGGCTCTACTAGGTGTCCGTAGCGCCGTACAGGGACAGACAGAAACACGGTACAGGGTGAGACAGCACGGTACAGTTAACAAAAAGCACAGTAACTCGGAAGCTCAACGTACAGCTAGATGAGAGGTGAAAGCCCCCAGCGGGGTAAAGAGAGGGGTAGAAGGGCAGGAGGACCTCACGGAAGAGACAAGGAGCCGGAGAGCAGAGTTAAGGTGGTGGAGAACAGGAGGAGAGGAGGCCCTGCTCGAAGGAGCGTACAATCTAAGGGGAGGGTAGGACGGACAGAGACGCAATGGTAAGAGGAGGAAAGGGGGAGAACGGAGACAGAGGCAGAGAGGGGGGGGAGAGGAGAATGATAAGGAGGGAAGTAGGAGGGGGACAGGAAGGAGGGCAGGAGTGGGAGGGGGTAGGGGGGGAGACTGGGAGGAGGTCAGTTAGGTGGGGGACTGGAAGGCTTTAAGGAAGAGGTGGGTTTTTAAGGCCCGTTTGAAGCTGGACAAGTTGGGAGATGTTCTGATGGAGCGGGGGAGCTTGTTCCAGTGGAGGGGGGCAGCGCGGGAGAAGTCTTGGATGCGAGCATTGGAGGAGGTAACCAGGGGGGAAGAGAGGCAGAGGTCATTAGCCGAACACAGAGGGCGGGATGGAGCGTGAATGGAGATTAGGTTTGAGATGTAAGGAGCAGTGTAGTTGGAGAGGGCCTTTACGTATCCACCTGTCATTTCCCTGGCGCATCATCAGCTGCCAACAAGGGGTAGTTTTCTTATATGGGGTGTTCCCAAAAGCTGTGAAGTGAGCATGCACGCACCTTGAAATGTGCTTGGCGAACCTGCGTACATAAAAGAAGCATGGGTTCCGGTGAATTGATGGCTGCACAATTCCAGCAATTTGGGGTCCCTGATATCTAAGAACTGGATCTTCTGCCTCTCAAAAAAAATAACATTTAGTGCTTGAGAAATATCCAAATAAATCACATTCCTCGCTGTGTGATAAATGTACAAATTGCAATTCTTGCTCTATTGCTTCTATGTCTAAAAGCATTTTATGGAGTAAAAGACATCTGCTTAGCAATCGCATAGTGCCAAGAATTGTATAGAAGGGATGTGATATTATTGTTGGGAAATGCTGTTTATAACACAGAGGTGACGATAGCTGAACTACAGCAGACATAAACAACAGAATGACAAACTATAACATATTCAATTACTGAGCGAAGTACACAGGATGTCTGTAAAGTATAGCGCTTCTGTGTTCTTTTTTATTATCAGTAGGTGTCCGGTCACTGTAATCATTATATTTACAGCTCAGGTACTGTTAGATATTTTATGCACTTTTATACATCACAACTACCAAAACAGATTAAATCATTAATCCATGTCCTTTTTCATTATCCTCCTAAATATAGATTATTTCAGCAGGGTTTATAGTTCAGTAATTACCTAGAGATAAATGAACCATCCAGTGTTTTGGTTTTATTTCCAAAACCATTCAACTAAAAATGAAAATGTATGAAAATTTGGGATTTTGAGCTGTTTTATTCTCCTATGTTAGAATTTCTATCATTTAAAGTTCATTTTATAATGACCACCTCACTTTTAACAATTAACAACATTGCACCGAATATTGAATTAATTTTCTGCAATGGGTTGATATACAATGAGCTTGTTCCTTCCATTACATTCATTGACTGGGTGTTTTTTTTTTCTATTGCCTGTAGACCAAGGGGTCTATCAAGTAGTGGTTTGTTAAAATAGCCGTTCTTCTGCGATTTTTTGGGGGAGTATGAAATCTGCAATGTATTTAAGGGCAAACTGATAGAAACCTGCTTGAAAATGACAGATTCAAAAGCACCAACATTACAAGTCACCGTCTTATAATGTGAATACGAGGCATGAGATGTATCAATCAGCGCGTTAATAAAACGCCAGAAGACTGCCAGAAACAGAGAGTTGGTTCAGGACGGTTCAGCTATCGTGCCTGTCAGCATGTAAAAATGTATTTAAAAACCCCCTCCTCCTCTTCATTAATGGGCAGTGCTAATTAGCATCGGCCCCAGTCCTCTAGGGGGAGGAACAACATTCGGGCCAGCACACTTAGGGATTCCACGGCCAATGTTAAGTAACATTAGACCCCTCTTGATACCCCTGGTTGGTGCATACCAGGGAAATAAAATCAATATAGCGCCCTCTTATAAATAATAATAAACTATAGTGCCCCATTAGATAATAATAAATAAAAGCATTTCGGGCAATCCCAGTTCTGCCTCGGACTGGTAAAACTTGGACCTGCCAGCTTACCTCTAGTAGATACAGCTATATATTGAATAGCTTATGTGTGCCAGTTATAAAAAAATGTATATAATAATCTCTATAAAGTCTAAGCATGAATAAAAAGAAATATAAAATATAAAATATTCTGCAAACTAAAAGTAGATATATGAGCGAGCAAGACTGACAGCAGTGCTAGGTATTTGTAGGTCGCTGTGGGACCAACCGGACAACCTATTTATTAAGGGGCCTATTTACCAATATTCTCTTGTTTGCACCTTTAATTAACATCTGTTATCGCAGTTATTTGCAGCAATGACAGATGACGTAATTAGGAAGTAGAGTCATGCGGACCGCGCTTGCGCACAGTTCAGCCTGGCGGGAGAGATCCGATTATCTCTTTCCGTCGATGCTGTAGTCTATAGGCTATAGCTACCAACGCCATCCTTAGATAGCGCTAGCTATCGGGGTTAAGCTCTGAAAAGCTAAGCTTGATCAATTGCGACCAGACCACAGTCCCCATTGAGAATTGTGGGGACTACAGTATTCTGTATTAATTTATCTAACTCAGGAGACATCTCTGATATCTGCTTCGGTAGACATTTCGTAAATAGCCCCAACAGCTAAATTTGCACAAACTATGGTTTAAGGCTAAGGGGCACATTTATCATTAATCGGCAAAAGTGAGAAATAGTTATCAATCCTTATCGCAAGGATAAGGATTGAACTATTTCTCAAATTTAAAAAGGGAACACAGAAACAGCAGTTCCGAAAAACTGCTGTTTCTGTGATAGAAAAAATCACACTTACCCCCCACTTCGGATGCGCTGTCTCGGGATCTCCTCTTCGTTCCTCTTCTTCTTTCAATTGCGCATGTGCAGTGCACATGCGCACAAAGTCCCCACTCTGTCTCTGCAACTATCGTTGCAGAGAGAGCAAGCTGAGTGACAGGGAGGAATCATGTGATCCCTCCACACATGCGCTGTCCAGCTCTGCTCTTCAGAGCAGAACTGACAGCTTCAGCTGGCGTACATTATCAAGACAAGTTCCCGAAAAAAAATAATCTTCGGGACTTGTTAGATTGCGGCCAGAGCAGTCACCATTCTGTTGAATGGTGACTGCTCGCAAAAACGATCAGGAGTGCAAAGCAGCAGATATCCATGATATCTGCTGCGATACACCTTTAATAAATTTGCGGAGGGCACATCAGGACTTTAATCTAACAATAGTGCACTACCGTGATTTGTTAAATATGCCCCTAAATAAGTAGGTTCCTGCTGTCCTCTAAAACAGATGTGTACCCAAACATATTTTTTCACCATTGAAAGCCCCAGAATGCTGTCAGGTCCCAGAAGAGTAGGTATTCTCCTGGAGGAGGCAGGGCTTAGTGATGCCAATCGCATCATCAAGCCCCGCCTCTGTTGTGAATGTCACAATTTCATAGCAGGGGGCGGTGCCATGGTTACACAACGGCATCACCACACCCCCTACCGCACTGGTCACCACGCCCCCTCCTGCACTGGTCACCTGGGAGGTTTTAAAAGTGGGTAAGTATAGTATACAATATGGGCGACATCCACTGTGTGTATGCAATGAATAAACTTTAATGCTTATACCCCGCAGGGATTGTTATAAACAAGAAGGTGATTTGATGCAAGTAAATATAGTTATCTGCTTTTTATGAGTCATTTTTAAAGCAATGCATAAGGATGTAATTTACGAGACTTCAAATAACCATCGGTTTATTGTAACTAAGTACAGCACATATATCACAGCTCACTAAACACTGGTATATTGGCACCACCATGAAATTAAATTCATGTTCACTCTTTCTTTGTTCCATTGTCTGTAAAGGTCATACTTCTTTTAGCTGAAGTATGAAAATCAATCAAAGTGCGTTTAGAAACCAATAAATGCTGACACTCTTCAAATACAGTTTCCACCTATCCATTGACTCATGATAAAGCATCTAAAATTAAATTAGGGTTATTGGTCCATCTGCAAACACAGCTAATTCTGCTATAACTCACATTAGCTTAGGTCCATAGCAGAATTCAGTGATGGTTAGTTACTTAAATTGCTTGTAGGTGCAAAAAATATGCGCTAAAACCATAGCAACCAGACATTTACTTCCATTGTTTAACTTACATTAGACAGATTAAAGGTAATTTGTGATTGGTAGGAGTGGATTAGTGCACATTTTCAACACTAATACATTGTTCATAAATAGCACTCAATGGCCATTATGATGGATGACTTGGCTGCCTCGTGTTTCTATTGAAGCCCAGTTGGCAAATAGCTTGTGGGCTGTGTGTTCGAAAGCTCCATCTGTTGGGTAGCAATAGTACTACAACTGATCCTCTGAATATTCTGGAAGAACCGGTCCAAGGGGTATATTTACTAAACTGCATGTTTGAAAAGGTGGAGATGTTGCCTATAGCAACCAATCAGATTCTAGCTATCATTTAATTAGTACATTCTACAAAATGACAGCTAGAATGTGATTGGCTGCTATGGACAACAACTCCATATTTCCTTTTTAGGTTTGATAAATCTACCCCATAATCGACTGATAAATAATTAAAAAGAAAGTGTCATATACACAACTCTTAGTATAGATTTATTTTCGAACCATCCTGCCCTGAATAGCACATAGGAATTGTTCCAATTTAGATAAGGAAATATTGGAATCACTTTAATTTTCACAACTCACTTTTCTACCACTATAACCTACATATATTGATTGCTGTTTGTATAAACACATATAAGGAAGTTTGATTTTTAAATTCTAAGAAATAAAAGGTATCTTTTAATGGAATAGAAGAACAATATTTTTGCTGCTCTTAGGTATAAGATATGATAAAAACAATATGCCAGCAAATAATTACATTAAGATAATGGAACATCCATTGTGAGATAAGGAAGGAATAACAACCTTTTTTCTTTTTGTATTTCTACTATGTAATTACAGGTTATCGGCAGTTTACACCCAACAAATCTGTTTTGTTATAAATTTTAGGAAATAATGGAAGGATTTGAACTGGGGGGAGGATTGAATTATATGAATTTAAAAAAGACATACGTTATTTGAAGTCCGGTGCAGATGGGACAACTAAACTACATACATAATCTTCCTCACTCGGTATCACAAGTAAATAAAAATGAGGTAAGTGGAACTTCACCTGAAAACACTTGCAGGTGTTAAACAGGGTGAATAACGGGGAAGTACGAAAAAGAAGGGGAGCACAGCAAACATAAGGGGGCAAGACAGCATCCGATAACTAGGGGGGGCACGTGCAATACGAATACAGATAGCAAGTGGGCAAGACAGGGTCAGACAAGAAGGGGGGCAGGTGAGGGAGCATTATAACAAAAGGGAGACAGGCAAGAGGGATTTAAATAACAAGGGGGACGTGTGCAACACAAGTGTTATCAGGCAAGAGGGGGAATACTACACAATTGAGTAAGAAATGTTTATGTTCATAAAGTATTAACTAATAAAGACTAAAACATGCTTTGGCTTCTACAATCATCTGGGCATTATAGGCACTGTACAATGGGGTTGGCTGATTTTACTCAGTTTTCACTTAGATTTGAAAATATTTACAGAGATGTTAAAACAGCAATCCCGTGAAAAAATGATGTGTGTTTTTATAACATAATCACTGTAGCAGGGTATAAGAAGAATGTTGGTAATTACCGTTTCTCCTTGGTTTGCTTCTTCAGGCTGCTATTACTGCTTTATAATTCTGCAGTTTCCACAGTGTGACCATGTAGTGAGCAGAGAGGCTTTGAAACTCCCCTCTGTCTACACTGTAAAATCCTCCTCCTCCTTCTTCCTCTGTCATCACATGGCATGCAGAGAGCCTGAGTCTGTGTGTGTGACTGGCAGCCATACTTGTCTGCCCTTCAGAGAGATTTTGATAAAGATATAATGATTTGTAGGAGGGCAACTAAGAAAAAAACTTAGATACCTGTTTAAAGGGGACTTAGGGCTAGATTTACTAAGCTGTGGCTTTGAAAAAGTGGGGATGTTGCCTATAGCAACCAATCAGATTCTAGCTTTTATTTATGTATTTAGTACCTTCTACAAAATGACAGCTAGAATCTGATTGGTTGCTATAGGCAACATCCCCACTTTTTCAAACCCGCAGCTTAGTAAATATAGCCCTTAATTTCCTTTTTAAAGAAAATAACATTTCTGTGGGATTGCTGCTTTAAGCACTTATCAAAAAAAAAAACCTTCTTATATAGAATGCATTTCCCCCTTAAATATAGTTTGTTGGGTTGCAGGGTTATAAAGTGAGCTGTTAAGGTCATAAAGAATTATAGATACTGAGGGGAAGCAATCAATGTAATTGAGGGGAGACATGAGAAAACCTTCTCCCTCGTCAGAGCTATGTCATTCTTCTCAAAGACCTCACTCCCAAAAGCTTTCAGCTAATAACATGACATGTATTCATATTCATTAAAATAAAAATAGATGCAACGTGCATCACATACTGGTTTTATTAAACTATTTAAAGACATATACTAAGCCAATGGTTGTAGGGGACTCTTTACAATTATCTTTATCCCTGCATTAATTAGATGTAAAATTTGATTTGATCTTATCTAGTCTTACACATAATGTGACATCACATAAAGTGATTAGATCAGATACTAAACAAATAAAAAACACAAAACTGTACTTTCCTATGTATTTATTGATCACATTGATTTCAAAACTCTTATCTATTCTCTCATCATCTTCCAAAATGACTATTGCAACCTCCTGTTATCTGGCGTTCCCAACACCCATATATCCACACTTCAATCCATCCTAAATGTTGCTGCAGGACTGATCTTCCTCTCTCACTCCCACCCTCTGACCTGCGCCTTGTCTCGTCTCTGATAATCACCTCTCACTCCCGCCTACAAGACTTCTCTCGTGCTGCTCCCCACTTGTGAAATTCTCCACCACACTCAATTAGACTTTCCCACAGCCTTCAAATCTTTAGACACTCTCTAAAAAAAACATCTCTTTTTTTCAGAGCTTACCTTATTTTTAACTATACTGTTCACACTAATGCACCCTCACATCTGTCCAGGGGCGGACCCAAACATTTGCCCTACCCGGGGCGATTTTAGGGGGGGCGATTTAGGCCCCGCCCCCTTTCTGTGTTCTAAGGCTGCCGGCGGCTGCACAGTATGTGCAGGTCCGTTCAGCAGTGAAAGTGTGCTGTCCAGCTGCTCTGATTGTGTTTAAAACACAATCAGAGCAGCCGGGCAGCATACTGTCACTGCTGAACGGACCTGCACAGTGTGCAGCTGTCGGCAGCAAGCCCCTGCTAGGGGGGGCGATCGGGGCGATCGCCCCCCCCTGGATCCGCCACTGCATTTGTCCCAATCTCCACTCTAAGCCACACTCGCTCCTCTTGTTTTAACTGTGCCCTCTTCCACTTAGAATGTAAGCTCTCTAATGAGCAGGGTCCTCCCTAACCTGTGTTTTCATATCAACATTTATATTGTCTATCTTGTATGTCCCTTTTTTATGTATGTCCTATTTTCCCTACTGTACAGCGTTGCAGAGCACTGTGGTGCCTTACAAATCTACAATAATAATTTATCACACCTTCTAAAAGGAAAAGTGGAGGTGTTGCCCATAGCAACCAAGCAGATTCCATCTATCATGTATCTAGTACACTCTAGACAACGATAGCTAGACTGGTTGCTATGGGCAACACCTCCACTTTTTCTTTCTAGAAGGTTTGATAAATCTATTCTACTGTCTTTGTTGAGAAAAATATATGTACCACTAAAATAACTAGCTCTACTTAAGGAAGGTGAGTAAAGTAGACTCCTAAAAATATAGCAATCCGTTGAGGGTACTCCCACTATTATTCCTGGCTGCAGCTCATTGAACTATATTTTATATATAAATATATAGTGGCGGTATAAAATATGTAATGGGAATGTAAGTGAATGGAATTTGATAGATTTACAATGAAGGCAGTAGGAGAAGTGGCTGTATAAATAATTGAGCACAGTTGCATTTGTTTTTAAATTGCTAATCACAACAATCGCCATCTAGAGCGCTTGTCTAAAAGTCCTAATGACATTTGTTTGAGTAGGATTCCATTTCAAGTAATGTTGGACAGTCTAATGGAGCTGGGAAATTATTGATACGTAGGGAGAAGCTACTTATGGTAAATTAATGTGCAAAGGTGGAACGCCATCCCCTTCAAGGGGTAATTTGATGCATATGTTCTATAGGATAACCATCAGTTTAAGGAGCCCTTTCCTTTAGAAAAATGCAACATTGACACTCGAGCAACTACAAAAGGAGTTACTTTCATTTATTGGCTGTCATACAAGTGTGAGGATTGCAGCTAGCGTAATGTTTTACATTCTTATTTTGTGGCTGCCCAGATTACTCAATAGGTGCAGTCTCACATCACGAGCCCTGAATGGAAGTTTGCTAAGGATTGTCCTGATCATTGAAAAGGGATTTGAATCAGTCATTTACCAGCAGTGCAGTGGCTCAGTGGTTAGCACCTCTGCCTCACAGCACTGGGGTCTTGAGCTTGATTCCTGACCATGGCCTTATCATCATCATCATTATTTATATAGCGCTACTAATTCCACAGCGCTGTACAGAGAACTAACATCAGTCCCTGCCCCAAGGGAGCTTACAGTCTAAATTCCCTAACATACTCACAGACAGTCAGACTAGGGTTAACTTGATAGGAGCCAATTAGCCTACTAGTACAGTGGATCCCAGTTCGAGGCACCCTTAGCGTCTCCATAATTTTTTCAAGCCACCCCTAAGCCAAAATATTTACCAAGAAGTCCCCTGTCTTGCTTACAAATGGCCCTGGCCGAGGCACCCTGTGAGATTGCCGTGGAACCCCAGGGAGCCACGGCACACAGTTTGGTAACCACTGTACTAGTTTGTTTTTGGATTGTGGGAGAAAACCAGAGCACCCGGAGAACATACAAACTCCACACAGATAAGGCCAAGGTCGGGAATTGAACTGATGACCCCAGTGCTGTGAGGCAGAAGTGCTAACCACTGAGCCACCATGCTGCCCTCTCTGGGTTTATCTGTATGGAGTTTCTCCCTGTGTTTGGGTGGGTTTCCACCTATACTCCAAAAAAACATACTGGTAGACTGCTGACAAAATTAACACGTGTGTATGTGTGTTAGGGAATTTAGACTGTAAGCTCCAATGGGGCAGGGACTGATGTGAATGACAAATATTATCTCTATAGCGTTGCAGAATTGGTGGCACTGTATAAATAATTTATGATGGTGAATAAACACTTACATGACATTACCCAGATATTTATTCTCCCGAAGAGTGGTTTCTCTTCATATTTTTCCCCAGGGAATGTTGCTTAAAAATTTCCCAAACTTTGTCCATTGTTTTAATGAGGCTTTCCCTATACAGAATCACATGCTAACCAGAACACACTGTCCTACGCTGAAAGGTTCTATCAAGGGTGAAACAAGCTGTCCGTAGATTGCTAATCTGCGTAGAACACTTACCTGTGCGGTGTTCTAAATATGAATGGTTATGGCATTGACTCATATGTGTGTCATACTAATGTCATTACACAGAAGTATATTCTTCTGAATTGAAGTTGCATACTATCCTTAGGGAGTTAGCCTAAAAAAATGTATTAGCTGTTCAGCAAAAGATGGATTTTCCATCTCAGTAAAAAAAGAATTTACAGTACAATGTAAATATTGGAAGCAAATGATTAAATAACGACATATTCTTGTAGAATTGGACGAGTAAGCAAAGCCTAGAGTCATTGAAGAGTGACTTAGTATATAGAGAGTAATTGACACGGTCATCTTCCTGTAAGATGGTTACTGGCATGGTTGCTGGGTGCTGAGCCTACAACCTTGAACCTACGGGAGACTGCTGACTCTTCAGAGTCTATCACAGTTCAATCCATAAAGGAATATTACTTAGCTGACCTCAGGCCCTGGTGGATTTGCCATCG
Organism: Mixophyes fleayi; assembly: GCF_038048845.1. Lineage (NCBI taxonomy): Eukaryota > Metazoa > Chordata > Amphibia > Anura > Limnodynastidae > Mixophyes > Mixophyes fleayi. The sequence continues at coordinate 327,012,176 of NC_134404.1, forward strand.
CCCACTGGTGATTGGGGTGAAATGTGTATTGTTATGTTGTTGTCCGTTCTGGAGATCATGAGTTTCTTTTGATTGCATCATTAGTTTTTATTGATTTTTTTTGTAGATAAAATGCTGCTTCCCACAAGCAGTGACGGAACATTTATTTATGAATAGTTTTTTATATAGCGTCAGCATATTACTATATATGGTGGTATACCATACCACCACCTCTCCTAATGCCTTCATTGCAAAACTATCAAATGTCCTTTACTTGCATCTTAAATTCCACCACTTCTAAATTTCCACTTTGACCACATAAATATATATATATATATATATATATATATATATATATATATATATATATACATATATACATATGTATATATATATATATGTATATATGTATATGTATATATATATATATATATATATACACATTTATCTATACAAGTTAACCCATGTATGATACTCATGCATTCTAGTCAAATCAAGCTACTTAAGGTCTTAAAAAGGTTCTTGTCATGCATTTGGGCCTAGCCCAGGCCTCCTCAGGGGAAGAGCGTTACTTCCCGACGCAAGCGCCCTTTTTAATATGTGTTCATGAGGTAAAATTACCTCACGAAAATGAGTTTGACCCCTCAACTCGTAAATTTAGCCTTTACTACCCCTCCCACAGGGGGAAGGGGGATGATAGAAGTTAACTGACTTCACTATTCTAATTTTTTTGTCAAATAATGTCAGTATACCAAATTTCAGGTCAATTGGATGAGCCCTTTCTGAGAAAATAGTTTTTTCCACACACACACACACACACACACACTAACACATGCCGCTAGGCTTTTACTTTTATATATTAGATAATGCTAAGAATTTAGAAGGTCAGTGTATAACTCCGCCCAGCAGGTGGCGCTGCAGCTTGTTGGTTTTTTTTCCACACACAGACTAACACACGCCGCTAGGCTGTTGTATTAAAGATATATATATATATATATATATATATATATCTATATATATCTATATCTATATATATATATCTATATATATATATATATATCCAAGTTCCTAAATTATAAATGATCACATATATTAATATAAAAGCTAAAGAAAAGAAGAGACTTGTAAAAGTAAATGGGGATTAAAAAAATGCATCTAAATGAATCATTTACCAAAACAAACCAAATGGCTGCTTCCAGTTACTAATCAGTTTGTTAGGGACAATTTCGGATATTAAAAGAAATGTCCAATGTTAAAAATAAAAATCTAAACTAGACAACTATTGTGAAATGGAAAATCTAATAACTGCTTTACTATAGCAAAATAACATTTTCCAATGTGGAAATTGTTTAATAGCTCTTAAGTAAAGAAGTTATTAATAAGCTTGGTAAAGACTCTTATGCTCACGGTATAATTAGCTTTCTAATTCTAGAAATCTGACAACATAAACCGCCCTTATTCTACTGTACAGACAGTTTTGCTGTCAGTATAGGCATTTTTTTTAACCAAACTGGACCAATATCAGATTTTAAACAATGACCAGATTGAAAAAACTTATTTTGCTCCAGTAAAGCTCCTAGTACTCTGTATAACTGTATGATAGCTGTTCTCTAATAGCCCCAACAGATCAATCTTACAAATGGAAGTACCTGCCTAACTTGTTTTGTTTATTAGATGCTCTCTAGCAGAATGCATTGAGCGTTAGCTGCAGATGAAGGATGATTATTTACAAGGGAAGTGAATGTAGCGAGTTCTCATCTGCTGACATCAGCGGTTTAACATCCACAGCATTAACAGCCGTTCACACCAGTGATTTCAGAACTACTGAAGTCTGACCGATGATGTGATGATGGAAGTCTTTATGTGTGGGGGCACAGATAGGTGCACTATGATGAATACAGAGATAATGTCATAGGCACAGGCTGGTACAATGTGTAGGGCACAGGCTGGTATAATGTGTGGGGCACAGGCTGGTACAATGTGTGGAAACACAGGCTGGTACAATATGTGTAGGGCACAGGCTGGTACAATATGCATTGCACAGGCTGGTACAAGGTATAGGGCACAGACTGGTACATTGTGTAGGGTACAGGGTGATACAAGATGCAAGGAACAGGCTGGTACAAGGTATAGGGCACAGGCTGGTACAAGGTATAGGGCACAGACTGGTACATTATGTAGGGCACAGGCTGGTACAATATGTATGGCACAGGCTGGTACAATGTGTGGAGGCACAGGCTGGTACAATATGTGGAGGCACAGGCTGGTACAATATGTGGAGACACAGTTGGAGTGATTTTGTTTAGTTATTTAAAAGTGGAATTTGGTAAACTGAGGGTCACACTATAGGCAAACAGGAATCATGACAGATTGTGGAAATTCTCTGATGGCAGATGCTGTATCACTGGATAAGTAGAACTGTGACTGGCACTAGCCAGCTGACACCCACATAGATCTGACACACAAGTGTAATAGTGGAAGCACATTAAGGTTCCCTCAGTAACAGCAGGTCTAGGACGGCAGTGAAACACGGGATACATTGAGAATTACACCACTAGTGCTTTTCAGGCTAATACAATAAATGGGAATATCGATTCCCCCACAGAAATATGAGCCAACATTGGACTATACGTTTTATTAAATAGAATTCATCCTGGGAAACCCATCGTACACTGAGAATGTGATACAGTAAAGCCGTGACTATATATCAGTGATGGGCAATATACGGCCCCCAGCTCCTTCCTGCTATATGGTCCAATTTGTTGGTTATAGCTTGTACCACTTCTTTAAAATACCTAATGATGTTATTACAGATAGATGTCTCTCTTATTAAATTTCTTGTTTTAACTTATTACTGAGATTAAGGGAAGTGTGTGCCCTTTTTGTCGATTAGAGGGCCGCAAATGTGGCCCCTAAAGTGTATCAGGTTCCCGATCACTGGTATATATTCTCCTTGGGTCCATTCTCACTACCCAGAGAAGAGTTTACAACACAGATTACACAAGTGAATGATTCCTGTGCACTGATGTAAAAACTAGAGATGCTCAGGCTCGGTTCCCCGAGAACCGAACACACTTATCAAATCTGAGTACCGAGTCGAGTCAGCTCGGTACTTTCACACGCCGACGGAATTGAAAATAAGACAAAACGTCATTGTTGCGCCGTCACATCTTGGACCTCGCAATTTTTGGATTCTATAAGTACCGCCCTCCACGACCATCTAGCGCCATTTCACAGAGGGACACAGAAGGGGTAGCACAGTTCTTGGTAGTCTGTAGTGCAGTTGGGCAGCATCATAGGTAGAATAGAAAGAGGAGAGGGTAGCAGTGTTCTTCAAAGTCTACAGTGATATTCAGGAGAGCTCCATTGCTAATTGTCATTGCTGAAATAGAATGAATAGCTCTGGCAGGCTTCGTCTTCTAAATCTGCAGTCACTTTGTACTGTGTTATATAGGTAACACACAAAGAGAAGAGCTCCATTGCTAATTGCCATTGCTGAAATACAAATAATAGGTCTGACAGGCTTAGTCTTCTAAACCTGCAGTCTTTGTTTGAAAGTGTATGAAAATAATATTGTAACCTGTGAGGTGGTCAAAATTGACTGCAAATGACTTGAAATTAGTGTTATTGAGGTTAATGATAATGTAGGAGGAAAAAAAAAAGCAAAAATATGTGAATTTAGCCCCCCCCCCGCCACAAAAAATTGTGATTTTAGAAAAAAATCGGGATCCAAAACACACAAGGGCGGATCACGAAGTTAATCCAGATCCAAAACCAGAACACGGGGCTCAGTGAACATCTCTAGTAAAAACATATTCATGGCAGTGATTGATAGCCTCTAAAAATACCATTGCTCCATTAATGTGTGTGCATTGATGATTATGAGACTTGCATGTGACATGTATCGTAGATATCGATATTTCTACACTAACTATTGTTGAGGTAGAGAACTACCGCCATTTAGTAGGAGAGACGCCATTAAGCCGAAGGAGTTTAAAATCATGTGTTGTGAGCTGATATGTTACTTACCACTGTGGGTTAAGTCTGAAAAGGAATCAGCCAATGGTGATGAGGTGGGAGTGTCCGTGGAAAATATATATCAATGAGGGGAAGAAGGAGAGAGCTTTCGGTTTCCTGGATCTGGATACTCACCCACCCACCCAGTTTTAGGTATTTTTATCAGATACAATTTCCCTGACATGCAGAACGAGGTATTTACTGGTAGGAGAGCATTGCAGTCAGCTTTTTGGTAGCATACAGTACTTACGTGTTGGCACTGAGCTTTGGTTCCCTCGAGGTCATCAGACTCGTTGACGCTCTAGTAATGAGTATCAGGTTTTGCCTAGAAAGGGCATAATTGTTTGAGTCCAGAGGGTATATAGTTAAGTTATGGTGTTGTTATAGTACCGGCCAATAGATAAGATTTTAACCTGGGTCGGTGGAAATGAGACGATCTTCCACCTTATTGGTCTATGCGGGTTTAGCTGGCTGCCCTGCTCTTCGCCACCTACTAAAGGTCCATTTTTAATAAATAAAATAAAAGTAAAAAGTAATAATAAAAAGAAAAAGAGGAACAGGAGACATTGGCAAAATTTGATTGTCCAGGTCCTGTTGCACTGAATTACAACTCTCAGCATGCTATTATATTGCAACAGCAAGCAGAGCATTCTGGGATACGTTCTGCAGCACTAGACTGACAGTCCCAGGTCTCCTACCTCTGCTTGAGATACATCTGAATGGGTACTGAAAGTCTACCATGATAATGTGCAGGATGTGTTATTTCGTTCACCATAGACAGTAGTTTTTACATGAATAATACAGATTAGGTGAGCACTTTTCAAATCCAGTCGTGTCATAAAATCTAGTCATGTGGCAGCATGGGCATAAATAATGCATTTTATTTCAATATATCTGACATCTGCAAGCTGACAGGGAGCGGAGACTTTCTTCTGCGATTAAACACAGAGCAGACACACATGCACTGGGCCCAGCTACGCTCAGCAGTCTAGCTGCATTTGGCTGCCCTCAGGACTGGGTATATAATTAGACCACACACTAAGCTGCTGGATGGCAAGGGCTCCAGATATGTATAGGTCGTGCTTGTAGGCTTTCATCTTGGAATGCTCGTTTTCACAGAATTTAGATCCCTGATATATCTTAATTAACAGGATTAATTGAAATTGAGTGCATATGGTGGCCGTCGGAAAGTATCGGGTCACTATCAAACACTGAGAATACTTCATACCTAACGGCTAACCGGGCTATGTGAGACTGCTCATCTTAAATAGCGACTACACACACACTTTGGTCCTGATGCTGAGTTAACACATATGTGCCCAAAAAGGCAGATATAAAATGCATTGACCGAAAATCTGTAATTACATATATATGTTCAGCATAGTACAAGGTGGTCCATAAGTGTGGAAACACCCTTTTAAAACGGAAATGAGTAAGGAAATAATAATCTTATGTCTACACACATGATCTGGGTGTGGTGGAAAACTTTTTAGGGTATGTGGCCAGTATGGCGGCCATCTTGAAGTCGGCCATCTTGGATGCACTATTAATAGTGTAGTGGCTGGATCATTATCGGTCCTGTTAGTGACACCAGAAAAGATCTGGCTGCTCAGTCAGCACCAAACAACTGGATCTTGTTCAATTTGGCCACTTACGTGGCTATACTGATTCACCCCAAGCACCAGATGCACAGTCTCTGGCTGCCGCTATGCACGTTCCTTCTGCTCTTTACTCTCATACGTAAGTCCCTGTTTTATGTATGTCCTATTTTCCCTACTGTACAGCGCTGCGGTACACTGTGCGCCTTTCAAATGTACGATCATAATAATAATAATAATAAAAAATAACATTTGTCCAACTCAGCATCAGGCCCTGAATTGGTTGACCCTGTAAAAAATGTGAACTGTCTTTTTTGCAGCTGTCCTGTCAGTTATGGTGCAGTAGGAGCAAGGGGTATGTAAACTGTTCTATTTGTATCTTAAAAACTGTACAGGATGAGTGGGTTAGTGGAGAGACTTATTCATGTAAACCTGTTGACTTTATTTGCAACTGTAAAGCTGGGTACACATCTATGCAATTATCCTGCAGATCACATGATTCACGACCATTTGTTCACACATTGCAAGAGTGTGTACGTTCCGACGATCATGTTTTATTGTGCAAAAACACATCGCATCTGTTCATTTGGTTTTCTAAACTTCCTAAAAATCACGATCAACGATGGAACGATCTGTGTTTACATTGCACCACCCTCCTACCACACCTATATCCACTGACGGCGTTTATACAGAAACCCCCTGATTCACTCATACCCAAACCTCAAGAGCTAGCTGGGGCGGAAGAGAGCACAAGTGAGGAGGTGCATTTTTGCCAAAGCATGCACCCCCATAATACACATGATCACAAGGGGCACATACATTTCTGAAATTATTGCTATATATTGTTTAGTATAAAGAAGAGAAACATGAATACTGTTTATAAAATGTATATTATGCTTTTAGATTTTTTTTTCCTTTTTACATCTTTTTTCTCCTAAAAAGAAACCACGTTTGCAAATATTCTTATATAACATTTTTAAAAAAATACATATAATTAACAACAAGCAATAATTAACAACCATGGCTGCAAGCTGTGGGTTATTGGAGTATGTTGATGTATGTGGTGAATAGGATGGGGACAATCCCTGATTAATGTCCTGAAAAATATTCAATTTTGCACTAGACAGATGATCAATGGGAACTTTTCCCCGGTTATTAATGAAACTTTTATAAAAATTGAGAGCTCCTCATTCCTCATAGTTTTTGAGGATCCCATATACACATTATTGCTCTTATAGGTGACTGTCCTTGGAGCTCAAACCCCCTAAACAGAAAGGTCCAGATGTCTAGCAGAGAGGACAACAGACAATGCCAAACTTGCATGCTGCTGGTCTTTGTCCTTGGCAGGGCCGGATTAAGGGAATGGAGGCCCCTGGGCTAAGTAAGGAGACTACTGCGTGCCGGAGAAGGACCGCAGTGAAAGTGCTCAGCGGCACTGACCGCGCCGGGGGCGCCCCCGCCCCCAACCGATCAATACTGCTGCTGAGCACTTTCAAGGGCCCCCTGGATGCCATAGGCCCCTGGGCTGTAGCCCAGTTAGCCCTATGGTTAATCCGGCCCTGGTCCTTGGTGACAAAGGCTGTCTCCCCTTCTATTGACTCTGGATTGACTTCTGTTGTACTTTTAGCTCCCGTTGAACGCCACTATATGCAACGATGACATTGAAGTGAAGTAAGGCGAAACAAATGGAACGCTTCATGGAAAGCTTGTGTGCACAGGCTGATTCGCTAGCATTGTATATTGTATTGTAATATTAATACACTCTGAGAACGCACATTAAATGGTTTCATTAACAGCTGTGTCCGACGGGTGGGAAAGTTAGGAGGTATTTCCTGTTTACGTGCACAGCTGCCACTGGTGCTCATGGCAATGAATGTTTGTTTGAAGGGGAGGAAGAGGGTTACGCAGCAGAATAGCACTTTCAAAGCGCTAGGCTTGCCCCCAGCGGCGTGGCCATGCCCCATCATGAGTTTTGTCCCCATTGAAGAAGAGGCAAGTTTGGGAGGTGTGCCCAAAGGTGCCCTGCGTTGATCTAACTTTGTGTATTAATTCTTAAAGAAATGTTTTGAAAAGGAACCATTAGAAATATTTCACAAATAGTTTGACATTTGCATTATCTGTCATTCACTGGTATTTTAATATAATTTATAAACAAAATATATGTTTCATATAAAGGTATGTTTGACTGAACAGTTTTCCTGTACCTGTCTCACAGGAGCCTCTCATCACTACTCTGTGCTGATAGAGGACCCTGCTTCTTCCAATATCTAACTATCAATCTGTGGCTTACGTTTTGCCCCCTCTCCTCTCCTCACATCATGACACTGCCCCTGTCACATGCAGCTATGTCCCCACACAATCACTATAGTGGACAGGTCACTATTTCTCACACACAAGATCAGTACGCTCAGCTCCTGAAATACTATGTGCTGCTGTAAACATTTTAAAGATGTGATGGGCAGCAGGCTATTCTATCCCTGCCCTTTTCAAAACCTGGGACATCTAAATGAGCAGAAAATGAAAACTAACAGAAATTAATTAGCTAAACCAGCTGCAAATTGTATCACAAGGTTCTCTCATTTCTATTACTTGAAATTATTGTTGTCATTGAAGAACATTCATGTTCAAGTATAAAACCCCCGACATCTGTATATGGCTTGAAAACAGTCATTACTAAGAATAAAAAATAGTATTATCAACTAATATCTAAAATCGCATTAATTAAAATGTTGTAAACAGATGTAATTTATCTGCATCCAGTTACAAAACACAGGCATGTTAAGATTCAAGTTTCGTTTGATTAAGCCAGTCATGTGACTGACTGACATCATAAATAGCTGTTGTGATGTCACTCAGGTCTGGTATAGAAGTCAGTGTTTGGCATAGAACAGTCAGTATTCAGCTGTCTGAGAGCCAGTCTTTACTGTACAGTATATATTCAATCTATTTATGTGGCTGTAAACTGTAACCTGGTAGATTTGACATCACACAGTATAAGGTATTCGCATAGATTGTAAGCTTGCAGGCAGGACCCTCTTACCTCTCTGTCTGTCTGTATTACACAATATTGTTTTATTACTGTGTTTGTTCCCAGTTGTAAAGCGCTACGGAACTTGCTGGCGCTATATAAATAAATGTTGATAACGAAGGTAAGCTTTTATTTTCCAGAAAAAGCTATTTACTGCCAAGTAACTTCAGTTGGATAAGATATATGTAAATAATGTGAGCATTTATATTGATGACATATAGTGAGGTTTTCACAGCTCTTATTTTATTCTGTTTATAATTAAAATCTTATACTTAATTTTCAAGGTGATTTCCATTCCCTGATAAACTGCTATACATATATGTTTCATATTAATGCTATTTGTAATGAATGTAATGAAAGTGGAAAACTCTCAACTTTTTCCGTATCTAATAAAATCTAATGAACCAATTGATCAATCCGGAATAATGAGGCAATCAGGAATTTGAATAAACTAGAAAAGGGGAACAAATTGGTTTTAAAACTGAGATTTATTCACATCTGTAAAGAATAACGGATATTTATAGATAATACTGCATCGCTAATTATTAGTTGTAGCAATCTCCGGTAACCAATATTATCTATTATGTAAGTCAGTTATTATTTATATTTGAGAATAAATCTTGATTTAAAAAAACCAAACATTTTTCTTCTTCCTTTCTAAGGCTAGGTACACACTGAAGAATTTTCTGACCGATGCGTTATCTCAAACGATTGTACCTACGACTGAAGGTCTGATCAGTCTGACGATTCATGTATACACACTGACACGATTTACTTTCAGATCTGTGCTCTTCATCTGGTCCTCCAGTCATCAGAGAATGACAGCACAATATTCATTCATTCATTATTGTCACATTGTCACACTGATTAAAACTGCCTTGTTATAGCTATCCACATGTCCTAACGAATTTCGTTAGCTTCTGTGACTCTGAAACAAAACATTCTGTCTCAGAACGAACAAATGAGTTATTCCTTCTACAACACTCTCTACATTTATTCCCCCGACACATTCATCTCTAACATTGGCTGAAAAGAGCCCGACTCTGTAAACTCTATGGAGATCGTCAGCATGAGTGCATACACACTACAAGATTGGTCGTTGATTGGTCGGAAAATATTAGTACTACCAACCAAATGAGCCGACATTCCACACTTTAGAACGACTTTCGACCATCGTGTCACTATACACTCTAACCCGACTTCCGACCGAACAGTTGATTGTCGACTGATTTGCCTGATTATTGGAGGGAAACGCTCCAGTGTGTACCCAGCTTTACTTTACGGTCTCTGGAATAACAGGCTGGAAAGTGAAGGACCAGCATTGGGCGATCTATACCGGAGATTAACATAGGACAAACACAGCAATATCTGCTGATGAATTTAAATGAACTGATCTTAGTTACAAATTAGTATTTTGCTTTACCGTGGAGCCATCTACTGTAAAATGGAAGTTGCAATACAACCCAAACCTTAAACCCCAATATTAACTTCAGTCATGCTGCCCTACTTCACCCAATTCTGAAATCCTACGACGAGTGATGCCCCCATGGTGATGTGTAATGGTGGTATAGCATGTACAATCCATCAACTGACCCAATAACTGCAGCAAAAAAAGACTACATGACCCTATGACAACGATGTATTAAATTATCTATACATACAAAATAATGCAGACCTCAAATCTCTGGTGACTTTACAATATAGACCCCCCAATTTCTTATCTCTCTACAATGCAGACCACCCAAATTCCTGGTGGATTTTTCAGAGCAGACACCGGACTGCAGCAGTTTACTCACCAGCCCTTCACTCCTGCATTGTCTCTCAGTGCCCAGGAGGGGGAGTGCCAGAAGCTGTCACCCCCACATGATGGCTCCCAGCACTGATTGGTAGATAGGACAAATGATTCACCAATCAGAATACAAAGACTGTCAAGTGGGTATCTGGCACTCTGATTGGTGAGTGGATGGAATATCCACCAATCATCATCATCAGCAGCAGATATTTATATAGCGCCACTAATTCCGCAGCGCTGTACAGAGAACTCACTCACATCAGTCCCTGCCCCATTGGAGCTTACAGTCTAAATTCCCTAACATACACACACAATAGACAGAATCAGTGTACCGGATTCTCCGACCCAGCAGCACCCTGCTAAATAGAGCAGCTCTGCTTCTACCATCATGTACACAACTAAAACCAACCTTGGCCACCACACTGTTCTGGAATGGCCAATGAACATGTTACATTTACTGATATAAATACATATGTACAGGAATCTCTGGAGATATGGTCATAAGAACCAAAGAACATCTAGAATGTGGCTTTGTGAGATCATGTGGCTTTTCAATCGCATGGTGACATTTGTGACAAATGGTTGACATTGAATTCGTTGCCTCTTCAGAGGTAATCCCTGTAATGATTTCATGAAAGAAATAACAGCAAGCCTCAACTCTCTCTGGACTGACAGAGACCTATAGAATCTGAACTGCGCCATCTCTGTCCTTTCCAGGTCTGCAAGCCATGCACTATTCCCAACTCCTCCACTGACAGATTTCAGCTTCACTCAAAGCACTCAAGTTTAAAGGCATAAATCTCACAGAGGTCTCTGACTCATACACTAACCCCAAGCACAAGTTCAGAATTGGTCTCCTGGCATCCTATTAGTGACACAAATGACATTTTTTTTCTCTCGTTGGTTAAAAATAACACAAAATAAAAATGTCACCTTTAAAACAATGAACACAATATACACCAGTGAGTCATGGGAGAAAAAAAAATACAGTTACTTGTGATCGTTGCATCAAGAAAATATAAAAAAAAAAGTTTAAAAAAAATACAGATAAGGGATAAACACAAATAAAAAGTCCAACAATAATTAAGCATATAATGCTACTTTTACAAACACTAATTGTGTTCTCTCTTCTTCACTGCATCATTGCATTGAAACATGTTTTTGGTATCTTTTATTGATTATCATCATTACTATAAGTTGCCTTGGGGGTATATTAACTAAAGCGTCTAAAGAGAAAAAGTGCAGGTGTTGCCTATAGCAACCAATTAGATTCTAGCTCTCATTTATCTAGTACTTTCTAGAAAATGATAGCTAAAATCTTATTGGTTGCTATAGGCAACACCTCCACTTTCCCTTTTTAGACGCTTTAGTAAATAAATATACACACATATTTCTTTCAAGCTGCATTATCACATAGGGGGGGAGTGGAACATTAAATTAAATTGCTTTATTGTATATTAGTCCTTTGAATCAAATGTAAGCCAACTCCATAAGTAGTCGGCGCTGATTTGAGGCCTTGTGTGGTCAGCATAATAGTGATAATTGTAATAACAAAGTCGCCTAGTCCCCCAGAATGTCCAGGGGACTCCTGATTTGTTAACAGAGCTCACGGACTCCCATTGAGTAGGCAGTTCTCACTGAAGGCAGCTCGCCGGACAGCAAGGGGGGCAGGAACGTGTCATAATGTTACCAAGCCCAGCCATCCGTGATCAGAGGCGCGATGATGCGATTTGTGGCATCTTACACTTTGTCCCGCCCACTTGATGATGCAAATTGCATTAACACGCCCCTTCCCACACCTACTTTTCATACTTGCTCCCGAAAGAATATAAAAAGTAGGATTGAGTAATAATAATTCATTACAAACATACAGGAAATTACCAATTAAATTTTTAAGGCAAACATACATTATTTTTACAGCTATTAGTTAAATTTGTATGTTTATATCTACATTTTTATTATACATTTGAATCTTTCAATATCAATAAAAACTTTACGAAATTGTACATGATAAATGATAATAAACTGTAAAAAACGGGACATAGAATTCCGCTCACCCTTTTACGCAGGTTATAAGTAAGGATCAGGTTTCGGGAAAAGGAGTGTGAAAAGGCAGTGTAGAATTCCAGAACTTTCTGTAAGGCATCCCTCTTAATGACGTGCAGATCACAGTATGTCAAAGCTCTAACATTAGCGCAGGATGGAGCAAGAGTGGTCTCCTTCCAAAATATGTCTCCGAAAACGTCACCTTTACCTGCAAGGACAAGACAAGAGGCATGTTACTATTCAGGAGGCAGTTTAAGAGCACCTATTGGCTACATGCAATGGAGGCAGTCAATTTGAGGGCTGAATCATCAAGAGCCTCAGTGATGTCATGCCACAAAATGGCTGCCTACGTTCTTTGTAAGTGACAGGTGCACAGTAACTTCATAGCACATTTTTAAAAATGCAGTTCACCTATTTGATGTATATGACACTCTGCAGCCTCGGTGGAACCTATCCAGAGTGATGACAGACTTATCATAGGTCTCATTTACTGAGTATGTCCATGAATATCACCCATTTTTCAAATAAGTAAAACCTTTCAGTATTGCTGGTAAAATAATCAATTTAGCCTAATTTTGGCCTAAATTAATCATTACTGTGGGTAGAATGTTGAAAAACCTAATGTTCTGTTTTGCGTTAAATTTGTATCCTAAGATGGACACAAATTGATTGATCCTACCACCAGGCCTCAGTGCCGAACAACAGGTTCACTGTCCGAATAATGCCACAAAGAGGTCGATAGTGATCATCCTGCAACTACATTTTCCTTCACGTCACATAATGATTCTATTGGTTTCAGGAGTCATAATATAATCATATATAAGCAGCGATAGCGGAAGAAATACCTGGGGGTATATTTACTAAACTGCAGGTTTGTAAAAGTGGAGATGTTGCCTATAGCAACCAATCAGATTCTAGTTATTTATTTAGTGCATTCTACATAATGGCAGCTAGAATCTGATTGGTTGCTACAGGCAACATCTCCACTTTTTCAAACCCGCAGTTTCGTAAATATACCCCTTGATATCAACTGCCATATTGGACATGGTCAGCATTACAGGGCACTTAAAAGACAAATAATACACTGTGTGTGTTCAATATATAAGAACAGTGTGTGTAATACCACAATAATACTCTTTATACTCTGTGGAATATAAACCAATCCTGCCAAGTGATATTGTCTATTCCTTGCTATGACTTCCATTCAGTAACATAAGATTACTTAATACAACGATCACTGTAAATTTTCTGCTATTCAACCAAGGTCATGTCCACATATATGCTCATGGCTGATGAAACACTCTCAAGGTTATTACACATGTATAAGATACCCATGACAAAAGTACACATTGACAGACTTTTAATACATAACATTTAACGTAGAACACAGCTTATGTTTCCTATTGTTGGATCATTTTATTTATCAGAAGCTATATATATATACGTTATGTTTTAGATATTTAAAGTAACCAGTAACCTATGTCTGAGAAAAGAAAGTGAGATATAAATTGTATATGAAATATCATGTCAAGAAGTGGAATAATTTAATGAGTTATTCTTTGTCCCCACAAAGTTAGTCACAAGTCTGCGTGACTTAGCTGGTGCCAGCGGTGGGATAGAAACTGAAAACAAAGCGTTGACAGGATTTAGACCAACTTGATGGTGCAACTCTGGGGACTGAACTATGATGGAAGGAGGAAAGTAGGAATGGTGGAAGAGTTGTAAGATAATAAAATAATAAGTAATAAATAATAATAACTAATTGTGGAAAATAGAAATGTGCAATTGCTTATCTAATAGAATGGAAGCTGTATTTACAAGATTCATCTTGAAGGCAGACACAAACCTATGTAAACCAGTGTGCGCTTGTTTCTCAATTGTACCTTCTAGAGCTAGCACTTTAGTTTATCGTTTCCAGAATTCCAATTACTCCACACTAAGGAGGGATAATAATTCCCTGGAAGTTGTTGTGCATTTTTTAAGATTAACCAGCTAGACTACTGTTTACAGAGACCATTCTACGTAACTGCAATTTTTTGGTCTATATAATAGAATTATTTCAGGTACTATTTTCTGAGGATGAATTTTTGCTTATATGTATGAAACCCATAAATAGAATCTCAAATATTCATTGTAACTTTTACTTTAAAATAGCTTGGTGTATACAATGGGTTTCGTATAGAGATGTGTTTCACATATGCTGTTTTGAATATACAAGGACAACTCCACCTAAAACTGCACCATTCCATTTTGGTAGAAGTAGGTGAGATAACAGACCTGTGCTCCCCAGACTGGCAGATCCGGCAATGTGTCTAATGGTCCTGTGCAGGAGAGCCTTTCCCCAAGGAGATTTACATTAGGCTCAAACAACCCTGCTAACAGTTTGAAAAATGTCTTCCTCGGCATGAGAAACGATTTCCTGTCCAGGACCATTAGTTAAGTAAAATTTTCTTGTTTAAATTATCCCACTCATATCCTTTAACACAATGATCGGCTACAGGTTGGTCTTGCATCATGAATGTTATAATGCTCTAATTGGTGGCAAAATGGTAAAGAAGATTCTTGCAAAAGTTTATTCTGGAGCACAGTAGCCCCTAATTAGGCCCCTATCTGTCCAACATCAGTCTTACAATTGAATGTTACCCAGGCCCGGCGCTCCCATTAGGCAAGGTTAGGTAGTTGCCTAGGGCGCTGGGCTCTGGTGGGCGCCACAGAATTAAAATTACTTTAAAACTGTGCGGCGACCGCTGACCATACCTTCCACGGTCGCCGCACAGCTTCAGATAGATCCACGGGGAGGGGGGAGGGGCTATGGATCACCACCGCCGCCCTCCCCTCCAACATGCTGATGGGGCACTCCGTCTTCTCCCCTCCACTCACTGACTGTCGGGCGAGATATCATCATCTTGGCCCAACAGTGTCAGTGAGAGACGGAACCCGGCAGAGAGGAGCAGCTTTATGGAGCCAAGTTAAGGTAAGGAAAGACGTGGGAAGGGGCGGATTTTGAAAGTGTGCCTGGGGGGCCAAGGACCCTAGCACCGGCCCTGATGTTACCATGCAGTAAAAATGTCTGGTCCCACTCCTTAACTTCAGAGGGTACATGATTCTGGTTATATTAATGTATACCACAAATGTTACAATTAACAATACTTAAATACATAAATAAAAAAACATGTTTGTTCAATAGCTACTTTTCTGTTTTACAAGTAAATACACTCAGAGTGAGGTACATTAGAATCACTCGGAGTGATATTCATTAATGCTGAGCAATTACCCAAGGTAAGTGACTTTCTATATGTCAAAAATATATAACATTCAGTTATATATAAAAAAAACTGAGAAACCTACAGTCATACTGGGGTTAAAGATTGAATGTTTTCTTAAAATAAGAAAGAATTGGGTGTTTGACTTACAAGAGCCTTTTAAGAGAAAAAAAACCCAGAGACATTAACGTGGAAAGCCATATTTATCACAGTTTGTCTTCCATTTCAATGTGATAATTACCGGTAAGTAACAAGAATAAACTCCATCCATGAGTGTAGTCCCCACACAGAGCAATATACCCCCAGTAGCTAAAACTAACCACGGATTGCTATCTTCCCCCGCACGCTCCAATCAGTGCCGCCCACAAGAGCAGCAGCGCACGCTGATGTGCATAAATGTTGCCATAGCAACTCAAAGTGGACTAAATAAACATACATTACTGTGCACTTGACCACATATAAAAAACAATAAGAACTGAATGACAAAATTAGAAAGATACTGAAAAAGTATAACGAATATAGAAAATCGTATCATAAAACAGAAATTATATGGTTGCAGACTAAATGAAAGATGCTGTAAATAACATCACAGTAATAAATACAATATATAATGCATGTGAAAAAATATTCTTATTTTTTAAGAATACTTATAACTTATTTTATGTTATCGCTGAACCAATAGCATGACGAATGGTGCAGCAGAATGTTAAAGAACATATTGGACTCCATCGTTCCTCTATTACGAATGCTTTACTTAGCGTCAGTGACATTTCTCATACCAATACACTACTGGTTGATAGACATTTGTCCAATCTGCACATTAATTGTTGGATTTTCACCATACGCTGATTGAACAAGTTACAGCCCTGTGTAGAGGGGGTGACTGAAGAAAGAACCACAGTGGATCAATGAGTTGATCGCTTCAATACTCAGAGAGACTGAATGATGATTTTGGCTTGACGAGCTATTTATAATATTTTTGATAGTTACCAATGTTGTTTCTATACATGGATTGATTTATCGGAGAGATGGAAAAAGCAAATGAGGCTCTTTATAATCCTCTCAACATTCATTGTTCAAATGAATTTGTTGGTTTTCCCGTCAGATGTCCATCAGCGGACTACATCCTTCTTATTGCCTATCCACTTATTGCATTGATTAACGTGATATTATATGAGCAGCATGGTAGCTTAGTGGTTAGCATTGCTGCCTCACTAATTTAAAAAACCAACCAGTGCCGTGGAGTTTACATGTTCTCCCTGTGTTTGTGTGGGTTTCCAGGTGCTCCAGTGTCTTCCCACATACTAGAAGGTTAATTGGCTGCCAACTAAAATGGACCTTAGTGTGTGAGGGAATTTAGATTGTAAGTTCTAATCGGGAAAGCACTGTATAACAATGTTAATAACAGTGGAACTGTATAAACAATGATGATAATATTATTGACATTTGACTTTAGTCTGCAGCCGTAAAATGTCTGTAATATGAAATGTATGTTTATTTAGACCCGCCTTGAGTTGCTATGACAACATTTATGCACGTCAGCAAGTGGCTGATGGTGGGTCTATAGCATACTTGCCAACTCTCCCGGAATGTCCGGGAGACTCCTGAAATTCGGGTCGGTCGAACAGACTCCCAAGAGAGCAGGCAAGTCTCTCGCGTCCCGCAACTGCCTTCCCAAAATGACGCGATTCGCGGTGAATCATGTCATTTTGGCCCCACCTCCGCGTCAAAACGGAATTTTCGTTGTGGGTGGCAGGGCCAAAATGACGCTTTTGCCCGCGCCCCGCCCCCTTCCACCCTCCAGTGACGCCCCTCTCTCGGACAGCAGTTGCCGAAAGTAAGCAAGTATGGTCTATAGTCGTGTGCACAGTAATGACTGCTTATCATATGATCGAGCTGCCCATGAAACGCTTTACTTCCTTGATTGGTTTCTTGGTGAGACGCAGAGACTGACATATTACGTGAAGCCACTTTGTCGCCGTTTGCTCTATTTAAACAGGACAATTTAGTATCGGCTTATGGGCTTCTCATGACCCTTAATAAAGGTGACAGAGGGTCACTGAAGCGGTTGTCGGATACTGTACTTTTCAGGCTGGCCTTTTAATATAACATCTTTGACTACATTTTGGAAATGTTACTCCTTACACACGTATCAGCTTTCTGGTATCTAAACTTAAGTAAATTTAAATATGAAAACAATAAATATCTTAAATTACTATAGTTAATATAAAACACTAGATAATCTGTATATGAGATAAATATAGAATGACTACGATACATCGTGAACAATATATAAAGTGCATACAATGATTATCATACACAAGCAATTGAAAATACACAAATAAGAGAGAAGGGTCGAGGAGGTCAATGAAAACACATTATCAGAAGACTGACAGATCCAAGGCTTTATTTCAAACCCCCCCAGGGGACATTGCTTGTAACGTAAAAATCCAATACATATTCTTTTAGACAAAAGTGCCCATTATTTGAATTATATGTTTGCTGCCAATAAAAGATAGGGAGCTGGGAGCTTTTAAGTATTTGTTCTAAAAATGCCTTAAGACACTGTGTAGGGGGTATCCACAGTGCTACAAAAACCTTAAGTCCCCTAATTGTGTAACGAAAGTATTGAAGGCTTATTACAATGTATGTGACTCTGGATATTGAATTATTGATGTTAAAGCTGTGTGTTGTAAGATTATTCTCTATATGCCCAAACATGAGGCATATATATTATGTCCACATTTAAAACAACCTTTGCTTTGCTAATTCAGCCATGAGACTTTTTATGGAAAATTCCTAAAGGCACCTCGTTCTGTGAAGGTTGTTCAGAGTATGAGCCATTTTAAACAATATATTACAATCTCTCCCACATCCTGTCACATTAATGTATTCCAATGCTTATTGATGATATTAGACACTTATCAAAATCTATTGTTACATTCAGTACCCATTGGGCCTTCAAAGTTACTCATTTTTTTTGCTTTCTTTTCCTTAATGAATTAGGACCATTATGTCCAACTTCTTTTAGTTAATAGAACCATGTTTTTCTATTTATTGGACTCTTTTTAGGCATCAGTAAGTAACAGGGTCCTGATTCATTAAGGAACTTAAATTAAGAAGTTTCTTATTTCAGTCTCCTGGACAAAACCATGTTACAATGCAAGGGGTGAAAATTAGTTTTCTGTTGTGCACATAAGTTAAATACTGACTGTTTTTTCATGTAGCACACAAATACTTGATAGCTTATTTGTACACTGAAAATTAAAGTTTATATTTGTGTGCTACATGAAAAAACAGTCAGTATTTAACTTATGTGCAAAACAGAAAACTAATTTGCACCCCTTGCATTGTTAATTTAAGTTCCTTAATGAATCGGGCTCCAGATCTTGATAAACTTTGTCGTTGTTATCAGAGGCACAGTTAAGCTGGGTACACACTACAGGTTTTTCAACCAATTATTGTGCCTATCCAAAATGACCGTTTGGTCAGATATCGCATTAGTGTGTACGCTTCCAAAGATCATGTTTTATTGCCCCAAAACACATAGGGCTAGATTTACTAAGCTGCGGGTTGGAAAAAGTGGGGATGTTGCCTATAGCAACCAATCAGATTCTAGCTATCATTTCTTTAGTGCTTTTTACAAAATGACAGCTAGCATCTGATTGGTTGCTATAGGCAACTTCCCCACTTTTTCAAACCTGCAGCTTAGTAAATCTAGCCCATTGTATCGTTTAATTTGGTTTTACATCCAGACTAAAAATCATGATCAGCGATGGAATGATGTCGGGCAAATGTGGAAGCGTGTACCCAGCTTTACTTCCAACTTTACTAAACTGCCCAGTTGGAAGATCCCTAAGCCAAGGTAAATGATGGCTTTTTCTGACATGCAGAAAATGATTGCATGTGATGGGATTGTATAGGTGTTGATCATTGGTCATGTCATCCCGGTTAACGTTAGATCCAGAAAATTGTATAGGTGTTGATCATTGGTCGTGCCATCCTGGTTAATGTTAGATCCAGAAAATGAATGATTGGTATTGAAGTCATGTCCCCAGCGCTTTGAAACAACAATGCTAACCACCATGCTACTGTGCTGCCCCAGATCATGTAGCCTTTTCTAAATGGGATGAAGAAATAAATCAACTACATTTGAGACTAAAATGACGAAAAGATATAACAAAAAGTTCACTAAAGACAATCCTGAATATGAGTCCAACACAATCAGAGAGTGGAAACATAACAATCCCCATACAACTTAAGTACAAGTACAATTATATATCCAGGTATTCATTCAATACTCCTAGTTTGCCATCCTCTATGTTTCCTAATAGATAACCTATTTTGTTTTGAGGCCACTGGTTTGTACCGAGATTACGCCACCTACTACAAGTCTTATAAATCCAATTCATACACTGAAGCCCTGTTAGGAGCAAAGCCTAAAATTAGGAATAGACCTATATCTATTCCTATTGTCTAGGTTTAATCTTTGCTCCAACCACTAGATCCAGTCTTTTGGAGATTATTGTTGATTTGAACCAGTTTACTAGGTGATGAGATATTCACTTTAGGTGACTCCACCCATTTGAATATACCAGATGCATTACATAGTAAAAATAATGACATTATTCTATATACTGATTTCTGACATTAAAAATACTCTCAAGGGAATTGGACTTTTTATCGATCTGTCTTGCAATTTGTGAATAGAAAAAAGCAATTGTGCTTCAATCTCATTGGTTCAAAAATCAATGAAGCAACTATGTGACAATTCTAAATTAGCTATCAACCAAGCAGAGAAATGAGGTATAAGATCAAGGCTAATAGACTTTTAGGTGACCCTGTGTTTTACTAATCCCCCTCAGAGACCATTCATTCAGGATTAGAGTATTCTACAATACACTCCCAGTTTGTTGGCATTTACTTGCAGCCTATCGTCAAGACAGAGGAATATTATTTAATACTATTCACCATTTTTTCAGTATAAGTAAGATTATTTGAAAACCTGTTACCACTGGATTCATTGTTATATGTAATTACTATATACATCCATTAGACACAGCTTAGGTATCAATGCTATAAATTTATTTCTCCATAATAATGCCATACCCCAGGGACTTAAATGATCTAACTGTATGCCATTCATTCTATTTTACAGTCTTATTTTTTCATATTTGATTCTTTGTGTGGCACAGCGATGGGTGCGAAGGTTGTACCCCATTTTCCAACCTTTTCAAGGAAATTCATAACATTTAGGCTGATTGTCCCATTGGCGTGATCTTTGTGCTGTTTTTGCTGTTACATAGAGGCTTTCATTTTTATCTTGAGCCGCATGAGGCTCTTTGACCCTAGAATTAAGGCTCCTGATGGCCAGGAGTATCACCCAATGTTCCGGGTGCCGACTTCTACTTCTGACAGCTCGACTGCCCAAAAGCAGTCACGTCATGTGACCTGCTCTGCATAACGCAGAGAGGTCATGTTATCACAGCAATCCAATCAGGGAAGGAAGAGGAAAGCTTTAGTGTACTAACCTTCCTTCCACTGCGCGTCTATGTGAGAGGTGTGACAGGTACGTACCGGGCATGTGAGAGGCTGAAAGGCATGTAAAGAAATCTGAGGGCATATGGGGAGATCTGTTGGAATGTGCGTAGGTTTGATTGGCATGTATGGGGTATGTGTTAAAGTCTGATGGCATGTATAGGTATTGTGTGTAGATCTCATGGCATGTGGGGAGGCTGTCATGTATGGGGCATGTTGGCAGGTTGATGGGCATGTAAGAGGCATGTGTGGAAGTCTGATGGCATTAAGGTGAGATCTGGTGGCATGAGGGGAGGCAGTTGGTTATGTAAGGGGTATTTGGGGAGGTCTGACGGCATTTTAAGGGGCATGTGAAGGGGTCTGATGACATGTGGGGAGGCTGATGTGTATGTAAGGGGCATGTGGGGAGATCGGGTGGGCATGTGAAGAGGTTTGAGGGCCATGCTGGCCATTTATTACTTTTTTTATCCCCACTTTAACAGTTCCCTCCACAGCGACTGTGGATACAGAAGCACCGTGAGCTACTGTGGAGAGACTGTAAGTGCCCTTTGAACCCTCATCTGCTGGACACAGCAGCGAGGTAAGAGCTGAGTTGATTATTCTGAACTTTTGGCAATGTTGGATATCTTCTTTTAACTTCGCAAGATATTGTGAATTATGTTATATTTTCAATACATGTGCATGCGGTATGTATGCGCATGTTTATACTTGGTATAGGTATATGCACACATATATAAAAAGGTAAAGTTGTCTCTTTTCCGTATAGATAATTTTTGGCTCTTAGGCTCCAACCGGTTGGCCACCCCTGGTCTAAATCATAATATTAATTCACCAACAATGATATTTACTTCTGAAGTACAACTGTTCATTTTCTGGATGTATGGGTAACCAGGCTGACATATGGTAACCTGTACGTATTTCAAACTTGTCACATGCAATTTTATTTAGTCTGAGGCAAGAATTTGCCATTTGGTCAATTTAGTAGAATTAGGATAAACTATTCCTCTGTCTTGTATTTTGAGTAGGATATTTATTCGATAAAATTCAAAGACAAAGTATATGCTGATTCTTTTTTTTGTGGTATCATAAAAAGAGCCCCAGATATAGCTAGAACAATACTATTAACTAAAAATAATCTACACATGAGGAAGACTCCATCACAATCTTCATTCTTCACTAGTTATAAAAATAAATCTAAGCGACTGTCTAATCAAAATATATTGGCATATTTTAATGTGTGACAACACGTTACCAAACTACTAATGGGAGAGATATTTAAAAGAGCTAATACCCTGAAGAACATTTTGCTTCAGGAAATTCCTACGAAGGGCCAATTGCTGAATAAGCAAACCAAAATGTGGACATCATATATACTTCTTGTGTGGACAAAATCTGTTCTAACACCAATAGTTCAAGACATTCTATCCAAAGTCAAATAAATTGTAATACCACATTTATCATTTATATTCTGCACTGTAGTTACAGCCTTCGGTTCACTGATTGCACAGTTAGGAACCTTGTGTCTTGTGCTTTGAACACTGTATGGATTTTCAGAAGGGATCCCTCCTGCACAGTGTGTCAAGGCACTTTTATAACAAACACGTAAAGGATCCTATCTCTCTTTCAGTTAGTGCCATTAAACTGACTGTATAAGTAATGAAAGGACACTTACTCATCTAAAAAGATTATGTCAGAGAAAGTCCTATTGAATTTTTAAGTTGCAAACAATGTCCCCTGAGGGTTTGAATGAAGTCTTGGATCTGTCAGTCTTCTGATTATTTATTTTCAGTGACCTCCTTCATCCTTCTGTTCTATTATACCTTTCTTTTTTAATGTGCTGCTATATGATGTAAAAGAACAGAAGGATCAAGGAGGGCAATGAAAACACATAATCAGATGGCTGACACATCCAAGGCTTCACTCAAATCCTCAGGGGACATTGTTTGCAACATAAGAGATGATATTGAGGGCTGGGAGGGGAACTTGGGCTTCTTCCAGTTCGTGGCAATGAGGCACTTTACAACTGCTAGGACATGGGACACTTATTTCTTGGACTGATTGGTGAAGTTCTGGAGGGGAGGAAGGAGGTAACAGAAAAGGAAGGTCCATATGTTTTCATTGAACAGATGCCTCCAACATGACATTGAGGAGGGCTTGTATTGTATCCCAGAAGGTAGTGATCTTAGGGTATCACGCACCAGACCCCCCCCCCCCCTCCCCCCGGCTCTCTTACTGGGGTCCTGTGAGCAAGTTGGGCCTTCTCCTTCGGGCCCTAAGGTGGCACTGACGGCTCCTCCCCATTCTCCAGAGCCATAAGGCCACCTAGGGAAAAAGGAGTTTCAGACCCCCAGTCACCAAAAAAAGGTGCTGATGGCATGAGGGTGATGCAGAATCAGTGCTATGCGTGTTGGATAGTAAAACTTGCGAGAAACCGCTTTATACATGCGCATGCAGACTTGCTCACATCTGACAACTCTCTATGACTGAAGAAGCAAACAGGGGAGGGCATGGGAAGTCTGAGACTGGGTGAGTACAGAAAGGGTGTGTTCATGCAAATGCGGCTCATGCAGACCAGCACAGATATGTACATATGCCTGTAAGGAGGCATATTTTTTGTACCAGCTACAGGGCACCTTTTAATGATGACTGGCAAAATTACCTAATCGCTTCTGATTGGATGATTGCGGAATCACCTCTACAGCTAATACCACTTTCTTCATTGCTCGCAGCTATATTACAAGATTGAGCGGATGTTTGATTGTGGGATTTTGGCAGTCAGACAGTGCTTTTGTAGAGGTATATAAATGTTATTTGTATTTATTGCACCGATTAGCAAAAGAAATGTCCGCTAGCGTTTATGCTTAGGAAATTACATTACAGTTATGTTTGGCTAGGCTTATGCCATTGTGTATGCTTAGTCTGCAACTATTGACTTTTAAATTTTCTACTATAAATACGTTACCCTCTGTCTTGAAGTGTTTGTTAATTCCCTTTCCCCTCAGAATTGTGATCATTTGTAAACAGAACATGACAAGATTACTACCAGCAGAAGTTTTTTCTCTGCTTATAATAACCTTATGTACTTTTATTATTTAAATTATTATGTATTTATTATTTATTTAAATTTTATTTTGCTAATTTTGTATATGGATTTTTGTGATGACATACCTACTTAATTTGTTTTTAAAGTTTTAGCGAACATTATGCTTTTTTTTGTAAATAATGTCAGCATTAATTATTAATACTTTTTGTAATAATTTTTCTGTGTTTTTCTGGCATATAGAATTTTGTTGCAGTTAGTTAAATTCTTTGGCCAGTGATGTTGTCGCCATTGCCACCGGGAACTACAACATCATCTCGGTCCCATGAAGTGTGTCTACAGGTCACGTGGAATGCCAGATGAAGAAGTGAAAAACTGCTTTAGGCTACAACCTCATATCATCATGGACAATCTGCACATTGTGCAGACTGACTTAGAACCTATGATTGACAGCAATATGTCCATTGACTAAATTGTTGTTAAATGTCTGTGCATCTAGATCCTTCCAGCCTACAGTCGCTGTGGCGGCAGGGATGTCTCAGACTGTTTTCACTCTTGTACTGATATGGTTACTGCGGGCATTCCTGTTGCGAGTCAGTTAATTCATCTGCCATTGGATGAGAAATCTCTTTTCCTTTTAAAACAGCAGTTTTATAACATTGCTGGTTTTCTGCATGCCATGAAGGCATAGTGCTCATGTAATACTCATGTTATTGGGAAAATTAATTTTTCAGAATTGAAAACATTTTAATTCCATCAATGTTCTGGCTGTATGTGATACTTCTTTCCTCATCCGTAGCAATATTGCCAAATTCCCAGAGAGTGCTGATTCCGTATGATGAGGCAATTAGTAATATGGCTGAAATGTTTACAGAGGCAAATGCGTGACTGTGAGATTATAATGTTTATTTTCGGAAAATTTATGAACATGACTTAGGTCATGTCAGTAATACTTTACATTTAGCAGTATAGTTGTCACAATGCTCCATGAGAATCATGGACGTCTTCAAATATATTGTTCAGAATTTGTCACACTTCTGGTATCACAAACGAACCCAATAGCCAGGTATTTCTGAATTCAAAAGGATTTATTTTGGTATACAAATAAATCTCCAGTGTCCAACAAATAAAGTCCAAAGGAACAAGAGTATAAAGGTCTGGTGGATGTATCAAGTACTTGTAGTCCAAATCACAAGGAGGCAAGGTTCTGTGGAAGCATCTGGTTCAGATACAAACACAATACTCGTGCAAAGGCTTCATAACAGGAAGTGCCTTTTCTAGGCCCAAACAGGAAATGGGATGCAAGATGGAATCTTCATGAGACAGTCCCGGCCATCTTGGATAAGGGCTATTGTAAGGGCAAGTTCATAACAGAGATCCAAGATGGAAACTTTATGATGCAATCACTGCCATCTTGAATGAGGGCAAAACTAAGGGCAAGTACATAACAGAATTTGTCCCAACTGTAATTCTACACATTTCTCAGACTGTCAAGTACACACATAGGTTGGCTGTTTTGTCTAAAGTGTGTATCTTCTACTTTTGGAGACAGCGACTACCCTGTCCAACCTTGGCTACTCACCCTAGATTAAATCTAGCCACAGAGCAACAGGTTGCACACAATAATGCAAATGCTTCCACCATTTTTCATAACATCTCTATTAGGAGTGGGGTGCCTTTTGAGAAGGATGATGAGGTTGCCAGCCAAGAGGCAGACAATGTTGATCTGTGCCCACTCAAGAACATCTGAGCTTCCGAGATTATGTGACTTAGCAATACTTTAGTTGTAACTGCAAAAAACATATTATGATACGCAAATAATGATATTGTCACACGGAGGCACGTCAGCAAGTGTATGTTGACAAGGACAGCCTTTGTAATGTCACACAGCTAATCTGCACTACGTTTGTTGAAAATCTTCATTCAATTGCAAGCAATGCAGGTTGGGAGGCTCAGCAGAGAAGCTCCTGCTTTTCATTGAGTGCATGGACAGGTACCTCAGTATTGCGGTACTGGCACAAGGAGCATAGACAAAAACAAGGCCTATAAAGCCACTAAGCGCTGAATTCATCATGAGCTAGCTACCAAACTCTCCGTTAAGCAGCTTGACAACAGATGGAGCAATTTATGGCTGAGGCAGCCTTACCTCCTGCCTAAACTGTTGAGGAAGATTAGGAAGCGTAAGTTAGCCATTAAATTTCCTAAGGAAAATTGTTCTTTTTAGGGCTAAATCCTAGATGTCTCTGGGATGTTGTTCCTTTTTTAAAATAAATAAACGATAACTTGGACTAAACGTGCATTAGACCTGTTAGTTATTGATTGCAAACCAAAAAAAATGATACTACTTTGTTGTGTGTTTCACAAGCCACGAATACAGAGAGCCGCCACACTGGCAGCCCATGTCCCAGAGGTGGAGGAGATGCTGGCGGAGGAGGAGACACAGGAGGACCAGAAGGATGGGCCAGAGGAGGATGGAGCAATGGCCGTTGTGTCTGAAGGTAAATAAATGTAGCATATTCACCTCTTTGCAAACCATGTTTGTTTATCTAGCCGAAAAACAATGTAGGCCTTAGATGAGTCAATGTTGGCCGCGGCCAGTGGTGTAACTATCAAGGTTGCAGGGGTGATGCTGCCACAGAGCTCGGAGGCAAGGGGGGCCCGACAGTGCTCCGCTTCCCCCCTGACAGCTCTGCTGATGCCCCAGCTCAGCTCTCAATAGAGCTCCACTGTATTGAAAACACACAAGTCCCTACACAAATTTTACTTTAGGGCTTGACAATGCACTGTTCCACATCTGGCCAAGGCAACTGTTGGTTTAGCTTCATACAGAATGTAGGGTGCTTGCATTAATTGTAATTTCTTATCTTATGTTTTATGTGTTAATAAGCCCTTAGTGGATTTTTGTGCATATCAACATATAATCAAACACAAATTGTGGGTGTGTGAATGACTCTATAACCCAGAAGCAAGCTGCATATAGCTACAAGTCCCAGCATGCTCTGCCAGTTGCCAGGAATGTCAATATGTGTGCTTCTACAGACAGATGGAGAGACACTGTACATTTTGGCCTTCTATATCCTTAGAATTCTATCCTAAGAATTAAACAAATAAAATAAGCTGGAGTGCTTTATTGTGACTACCGTAACTAATACGGATACAGTTTGTTTGTCACCCTATTGCTGATGGCTCCATTATAGCAAGCTTTATTGTGACAACTTCCATGGAGAGGTGTATAGGTCACATTGCTTAGTCAGCATATTCTGCAAAGCCAAATGTGTGCAATAATATAAAACTGCACATTTATTGGGTTTCTGATGAGTACTAATGTGCAATGAAGAATGTTAAGGTCAGTGTAAGGCTTAATCGCGTCTTTGGCTCGCTTTCATTATCTAGGAATAGAAACACTATAAAACATATTCTGCAAATTCAAATGCCATCCTGTAATGCCTGAGTAATATAAAGTCCAAAAATATATGTACTCTAGCTCTCGTTCAGTTTCTGAGCAGAGAGGATTTTGCATTTCTGTGTACTTTGTGCAACTACAATTTTTCAACATTTTTAAAACCTGTCAAGACAATTAAAACCATAAAATGTTCTTTCTTTCTTATTATGAATTTATGTTAAAATGTAAAGCAAAATTTATTAATGTATGTATTTACCACCTGTCGCAAGCCAAACAAAGGTCTGTGGGGAGATCTGATGTCATGTGTGGAGGCCTGATGGGCATTTAAGGAGCATGTGGTACGGTCTGAGAGGGAGGTATAAGGCGTGTGGGGAGATCTGATGTCATGTGTGGAGGCCTGATGGGCATGTAAGGGGCATGTGGTACGGTCTGAGAGGGAGGTATAAGGCATGTGGGGAGATCTGATGTCATGTGTGGAGGCCTGATGGGTATTTAAGGGGCATGCGGTACGGTCTGAGAGGGAGGTATAAGGCGTGTGGGGAGATCTGATGTCATGTGTGGAGGTCTGATGGGCATTTAAGGGGCATGCGGTACGGTCTGAGAGGGAGGTATAAGGCGTGTGGGGAGATTTGATGTCATGTGTGGAGGTCTGATGGGCATTTAAGGGGCATGCGGTACGGTCTGAGAGGGAGGTATAAGGCGTGTGGGGAGATCTAATGTCATGTGTGGAGGCCTGATGGGCATTTAAGGGGCATGTGGTACAGTCTGAGAGGGAGGGATAAGTCGTGTGGGGAGATCTGATGTCATGTGTGGAGGCCCGATGGGCATTTAAGGGGCATGTGGTACGGTCTGAGAGGGCGGTATAAGTCGTGTGGGGAGATCTGATGTCATGTGTGGAGGTCTGATGGGCATGTAAGGGGCATGTGGTACTGTCTGAGAGGGAAGTATAAGGTGTGTGGGGAGGTCTGATGTCATGTGTGGAGGTCTGATGGGCATGTAAGGGGCATGTGGTACGGTCTGAGAGGGAGGTATAAGGCATGTGAGGAGGTCTGATGGGCATGTGTGGAGGTCCTATGGGCATATAAGGGGGCTGTGGGGAGGTCTGGAAACATGTTTGGAGGTCTGAGGGGCATGTGGGGGGAATTTTGGAGTGCATGAGGGATCTGAGATGAGAGCTTGTTGGAGTCTGAGTGCATGTGGGGCTAATTTGGAGCAACTGAAGGACATGTGGGGGCATATTGGGATAAATGATGTAGGTGTGTCAAGGTCATTTTTGGAATATTTTTTTCATTATCAAAATTTAGGAAAATGTGTGGACCTTTTGAAGATTTTGGGCTTTGCCTTTAATAAAATTTAAAAAAATGACGGCAAACAGCTGAAAATCGGTGGTTTTGAGTAACTGTTGATACATTTACCCCCATAGTGTTACACGTCTAGCCCAGTTGAATGAAACACTTATTGATTTATGTCACTGGGAGATCTCAGTCTCCATCACACAAGTGAACTTCACCATTTCCCAAAGTGGTAACTTTTATCCTGATAGGTTTCAAAATATATTGACCCCCAGCTAGTGTCTGGTGGTCTTTACAGGATCCCTAGTGTGCTGGGCATATAAAGATATGTAGGCAATATTTTGCGTTGATATTTCTCACAATCCTCTATCCATCTCTCACTCTCTATTATTTTTACATGGAAAAGTAGAAGATATCAATCACCAAGGTAGCAAAAAAAAGAAATGTAAAAGAAAAAGTAAATTAAATGAACATAAAAATGTATATGGCCCTTGTACCGTGCTGGGCTAGACAATGTACCTATTTGTCCCATATGAAGATTACAGTCCTAGAAGTAACCATTGCTCGCCATCCAAGTTCACACATTTTTAGCAAACTATAAAGCGATATTGGTTTGCATTATATATTTTGTTTTGAGTTAAGATGAAATATAGCATTTGACCTCTCTTTTGTAAGAAACCCTCCTACAGAGTCGAAACTAGAAATAAAGTGTCCCAAAGCAACATTTTGAAGAGTCCCCATCCTCTCTTCACCTCCCACACTCAACACCACTCTGTCATGTGAGCTGTGAGCAGATGTACACACCAATCAGCAAGCTAGCGGCATATGCGTGCTTTGCGTAATCGCATAGCAGGCTGCACTTATGCTTGTTATGAGCTGGAAATCATAGTGTGAAAGCTCAGAGTTACCTAGGGTAAAATACATGGGCACATAAACTGCCCATATGACATTAGCCTTCGGAGTCCGAATCCCACCGGGCACAGGGTGCATCTGGGCACCCTGGCAGTCCTTCGGACTGCTATACCCCTGCTAGGATACCATGGTGTGGCCACAAGGCAGATTTTTATCGTTACTTACTGCAACGATAATAAAAATCACTTAGTGATGCAATTTATCAAGAAAACATCTCCAGGCTACCCGTCTGGAGCATGTGCAATAGAACGGAAAGACCAGAATTAGGCTATAAGTTCCACTAATGTGTTGGAAAACAAGGTTAAAATTAGATTTAAAATATTTTTTTAAAAAAAGAATAAAAATATTTAAAAACTACTGTCCAATGAAAAAAATGCTTTATTCAAATAAGCATTGTTTCCATCCATGTCTTCTGTTATCGGCATCCTGAGTTGGCGATCTCACAACAAGTAAGGCAGTGGTATATGTACCGCCACAATGATTGTTATGTAGTCAATGCCAGCGGGCAAAGTAGAAAAACCCTATTGCCGATGAAAACACCAATTTTTGCCGGCAATAGGGCTTTTCACCCTTTTATAAGTATGCCCATAAATTTAAAAACATGGTGATAACCTATTCTATGATCTATGCTGTTACACCACTGCATTGACCAGTAAAGCCTGGCTACAAATTGTGTGTGACACTACTAACATCCGGCATGGTTGAAACATAAAAACTAACCTTCAAAAGACAAAAATACATTTTTCATATGAAGCAGAAGAGAGCAATCAGACAATATTAAATCAGCGGGAATGTTCCAGCGCTCGCCAACCGGACCACTGAGACAGATAATAGCTGTGATTGTCACAAGAGATGAAATGGTTCAGTGTTAGATCGTATCATTGCTGTGAGACGATAATATTTTACCTTCAGGTACAACAGATTGGCTGCACACTATAAGGCACCTGCATGTTCTTAGGTACCTAAGTAACTGTTTGTCAAGTGAGCTGTTTAACTAAGAAAACAGGAATGCCTATATACATATTAATGACCTGACCAGACAAATTCAAAGATAAATATGTGAACATAACATCATGTATGACCTGATATTTTATTACAGAAAAAGCATTGAGAGAGTGAACAATTCAATGGATGATTTTGAGCATCCACCGTCAGAACAACATGATCAGTTTCTTGACCATAATGCCAGTCAATTGGTGCTCATGGTGTGTGGTAGAATCACATGGGAAGCTATAAGCATGTGCGGCCCTCCAGCCTTCAAAGGGGCCACACAGAGGAAGAAGGAAGAGCACAGAGCACTCCATCCTTCTCCGGGTATACCATGTGACCTCCCTGCACTATGCAGAGGAGGTCATGTGACCCGGAAGTGGGCTGACTCCATTTTGATAAGGTCAGGAGCAGTGGACTGGATGGCCAAAGGTAAAGCCTCGGTGGGCCCCCTGTTGCCCACTGCTGAGGTAGCGTGAGCTGCTGAATGGATTTAAAAGCAGACACAAAAATAATCCAGTCCATTGCAATCCTTTTTGGTCAAATATCGCACCATCGCAGAGTGTGGCCAGCGTAAGTCGTTCAAGCCACTGGCGGCAATAGTCCACTACCTAAACGGTAAATCAATTTCAGCAGAAAATATTGCAGTAAAAGACAAATAATAAAGGTGCATATGTATAATCGCTTACATGGCGCTGCACAGAGACTTACTTGTGAGGCCCGTTGAAGAACTTGGGGCCGATTCAATCTTTTACTTGTGTGAACATACAGATCCTTATCGCACCCAAAGTTCCCCTTATTGATGTTTCACCCAATTTAAAAGAAATGCTTACTTGCTGCACCTCACGTGGAAAGTGTGAGTCCTTGTGACCAAGTGTGAGCAGCACAGATCTTCTGTGTTCATTCTTCTCCATTATCTAATAGAAAATTCTTCTGTCTTTGTAATCCAACGGGAACATTTTCTATCATTATCATCCAATGTTACAGTCACAATCCGGAACTTCATGGTCACATTATGTTGGGAAGTCACATCCCCCAGGGACATGCCTATGTATTATGAAGCTGCTGAAAGCTGCCATATTTCTGTGAAAGTCCATCCCTGTCCCTAGCCATTGACTTTGATCAATCAATCAATTAATAAGCAAAATGTATGCTATGTAAGACAGTTTTAAATTTGATTTACTTATGTTCACACTCAAAATTTATAGACAATCAGAGCAAACCCTATCTGTTATTGTACACGTATCATCAGCCGTGATATATGCTGCACAGTAGAACTTTGAGAGACATCATCAAGGCAGCGCCAACCACAAAACGCTGACATTGCAGAAATGATATATCAGCATTACGGTAAACTCATGTTTGTCAGGCTCATGCTTCAGTTTGGCCACTAACGGCGTTGACACACTTCCGACTTCATTGTGGGCCTGTTGGTGCGTTCGAAAGAGGACCACCCATATAGGCCCTTAGTGGCTGTCCTCTCGCATCGCTTTCCGCCACGTCTGATAGGATCCTCGCATTTTTGATAGGATCATAATGCAGCATTGGGTCACGATCTATAAGGATAATTGCTCGGCATCAGAGCAGATAAGGTCAGCTTGCCATGGAACCACTTTCAATGTGTCTCCTTAAAACCAGTTAATAAAAAAAATCTATATTTGTAGTATGTTTAAAAATATGCGCTTAAATCAATAGCAGACTGATTACGGGTTCAGTAACTTATTATTTGTAGCAGCTAGTAAGATAATGTAGAGAGGTCTGTGTATCTCTCAGCCAGGGCTAAGTGGTTGTAGCTGAACCATTAATGACAATAATTTATTTGGTCACATTAATGAGCCTATAGTTAGTGAACATATGACATATGTCATGCAGGAGATGACTTATGGCTACTTATGAAATGGGTAAAGTTTGTGAATAAGATTTCAGTGACAGAAGCATTAAGTACTGTACACAGTGACTGTCTTAATGTATTACGCAAGTGAAGCAGTCCTGCTAATTAATACAGAGCTCGGTTCTCAGACGCCACAGCCATCTAGTGTACCACTTAGTGCTGGACGAACTCCAGCTCAAACATTTTATAAATCAGCCTCATACGTTAAAACAAGTGGATTTTCTTTGAAACCTGACGAGCTTTCAACCGAGATCAATTTAGCTCAATCAAGTTATCCCGTCCACTCAGCAGGTTTACATTATTTGAGAACACCTCTGCTCTGGAAATGCAACATTTGCATGGTTTGGTTGTCCTTGACATTATAAATGCAGCACTGTGGAAGTTTATTGCTGAATTGGCACCTGACGTGTGCCAGAATCTATAAATCATCCTGTATACTGTATGTGTATGCATTGATGTGAAGGTATCTGCATTCCTCTCTAGGTATGGTATGTTCTGCAGCATAGAAAAGTCTTTTGCAAACGTGGAAACATGTAGTGTTACGTTCGTCTAGTCGCTATTAAATGAAAATTGTCCACTTCGAATTGTGTGGTTCCAACTCACAAAGTGATTTAATAGCAAGAAGCAAAGAGTAACTAATTAATAAAATAAGTACAGACGAATACATACACAGGCGCTCTGGATCCAGCATACAGTCATTCAATCCTGAAGTCTTTGGTCAAGAAGACTGTATGATAGTCCCAGAGCTCAGTTTGTATACAGTTGGTGTTGCATTGAAAACAGTAGAGATGATTTGGCATGTTTCCATTGGTTCAGGCTTCAGGACAGTCTGGTATAATGCAGTTCATAGGTCAGTTCAAACAATGCCCTCCAAGGGTGAGGGTCAGCTTTCCAACAGCTGTATACATATCTTTCCACCGAAAAGCTGGTTCAAACTGGTCTATTTGCATTACACACACACAATACCATTCTGATCATTAATTCCCTATCATTCATAACTCGCATACGCAAGGTGCGATCTCTTGGCCGATAGGAACGGACCTCTGAGGATAAATAGGGGATTAGAATGATACCAAACATGATATGTTTCCTGTATCCTGAACCTTAGATTTCAATAAAGTGCTTGTAACATTATTATATTTAACTAAAAACTCTATTACATTTGATTATAAATGACTGTGTGTTAGAACTATTTTAAGGTGAACTATTTACAAGTGAATGTGTAAGTGTAAATGTGTGTAGAAGTGTTCGCACGTGTTGTGGTTAAATACGCCCTTCCACGCCGTAGCGTGCTATTCGCATATTTTCAGACAAAGACAACCAAATTGATGGATATTAATTTGAAACAACTTCATCCAATTATTTGACTTCTACAATAGGGACACTGTATAGGTGGGTGGCTCGAGACTTGCTCCTGCTACCTACGGAATTGATTTCATACATCCTTGAAGGTGACGGATATCGGGTTTTGACCGCCTTATGGCACCGTCCACTTTAGACAGGAAGTAACATTTATAGGATTCTGCCAATATAATAAAAATATTCGAATGTATCATACTATGTACACTTATTAATTGCTGTTCCCAGTATATGAGGAGATAAAACGGAAAAGTTGAAATTAATTTAAAAGATGGTAATGACCTAAGGAGTAGTAGGCAGACTTTGAATTGCTGGGCGCAAATGTGAAAATGGTGGAAACATTTTTACTTGAGCATTTCCCAAAAGCTGAATATGGGCCAGCGCCCCTGTAGGTGCCAAAAGGGCAAGAAGACAGATTTTAGCAGAAGTTAAATTCACTGCAGATCCACATTATTCTTGTCCATAAAAGAGCCCCAAATGTATCTAACAATAATAAACACAAGTTCTATTTACTAAGTAATGAAAATATAGTTCAGTGACTGGAAGACACGCGGTTAAACTTACTGAAGATCTCCTTAAAGGAAACATCCTACTTTTCCGACTTTGTTTCTAAATTGTACTTAATAGAATCATAGGGTCAGTTTTGTAAATAAAATTCATTGCCCAACCGTTTAGTTGATTAGATACAACCTAGCTGAGAGGATATCTAACTGCATTCGCAAGAGAGGAATTTGTAGACAAGGTTGTGCTATATACAGCCAAATGTCAGCAGTTCCATGATCCCTACTGAAAAAAGTGATATGTGTCAGGGATTCCACTACCACTGTCATTGGGCAGAAGATCTGGCGGTGTGGACCCTCTAAGTGTAGAGTGACGATACTATAGAGTCTTCTTCTTTCGGCACCATTAGGTACACTCTGGCTGAGCGGAGCTTCACTGCACATGTGCTAGACCCACGCATACTCAGAAGAGGCCTTGGTGGAAGAGAATTGCGGCCACACTCCTAGCAGCGGCGGTAATTCCCCTGTGGCTGACGACTACACCATAGAGTTGGTTGTCGAGGATGGCTCAATTGAAAGACAGAGATGCTTGCAGCACAGGCACAATTGCAAAAAATATTGCAGTATCTTCCAAACTAGTATTTTTTGTAACTCTATCTATGCCTACCATGTTCAGAGGGCTATCACATTAAGCCAGCAGTCCTAAGCATTGCAGAGCATTCAGTGTCACAAAGACAGGTAAGAATTAAACAAAACACACAACATAGTAGACATGAGGCAATTTGAGACCTGGCAATGGAAAAAACAAACACTACTTTTGGCTTAATAGAGTAGCGAACAGTGATATTATATTTGTAATATCGGTGTTCCGGTGTTTTACATTGTTTCTGCTTATTTGACAAACACATTAAAATATGTAGAACCTTTTGCAAGACCTCACAGTTTCTCAAAATGAGGTTGGTGTATACATTTGAGACACAATCTGACAATATTTAACTGAAATATATTATAAGGTTAATAGGGCAGAAACTAATGCAAAACATTGGCGAGTGGGTGCAGAATATCAGAATAGTTTTAAATCTCTGTTCTTAAATGGGATCTTCACCTTGCTGAAGATTTCCCAAAACAATCATTGCCATGGTGCAGGAGCTAGCACCTCCCCCTTCCTTAGTTTTTTAGTAGCTTGTGTCAGCTGACTGTCAGCATGGGCAGCCTTTTGCATCCCGTTAAAGAAGGTTTTCACAATGTGACAATATACTATATAATGTAGCTGTAGCTAGAGAAGGTCAATAAAGATAAATAGCAAAGTTCATGTTGGTCACTGATTTAGTATCTGTAGGTGAGGGGGGGGGTTCTGGCAAGGTTTGGATGAGTGGGGCAGCACATGTGAATACTATTAGAAGCCTACGATGAAACTTTCAGTTGTATCCTTTAAACATAAAAGACAGAATAGGATGTAAACTTTCACAGGGGCAAAGGTAAAAATTGTATAGGTGTCTTTTGCCCTCACATTTGTAACATTTGCATATCATACAAGTTAATAATTCTGCACTAGAATAGTATACAAACCACTCGTAAAAATATACATTCAACTAGGAAGGCTCAACATCACCACTGGGTGGTCATAAGTGGTACTGCAGCTCATTTATTTCTAATATTACTTGTTTAGTGTTTTATCTTTTGAACAATATTCCTACTAAACAAGGCGTGTAACCTTCTGGTCAGGTCTGGTATGGGACTACTTGTTCTATCGAGGCCAAGTAGACAGCCATGAAGCTCCTATATACAGACACTATCATTATTGAATGCACTAATGGCAGCACTGAAGGATACTGTCTATTGGTGGCCCACATCTGTGGATTAAAGAACCCAAAGAAGGGAAATGGAAACAGTTGTGAGACTTACCCAAAATAGCAACAACTTCATCATCCTGGATAACTTCCAAAGAGCCAGACACCACAAAACAGAGTGTGTCTATACTCTCCCCAGCGTGGTAAATTAAATCCCCCGGGGCACAGTGGACAGTCTGGAACTCCATGGCGAGTGCCCTCAGGCAGCCATCACTAGCTAAGCGGAATGCAGGATGCTCCTTGAAAACTTTACGGTTCAGGTGGACACAGATATCCGCTCGCATGTCTTTAGGACAAATCTGCAGAACCTGTATGAAAGAAATGGTCATATTAGTATATGTTACCTTCCTATCAGCCCACCAATCATAGTAAGGGCATGCATCACTTGCAAAATATATATTGTATTCTATTTGACAGCATTTATTTAATTTTCTGGTAAACAGTGGTATTCTGACTGTGGGGATAGCAGCTAACATTGTAAACATGGCGATATTTGGGCAGCACGGTGGCTCAGTGGTTAGCACTTCTGTCACACAGCGCTAGGGTCATGAGTTAAATTCCCGACCATGGCCTTATCTGTGTGGAGTTTTTATGTTCTCACTGTGTTTGCGTGGGTTTCCTCTGGGTGCTCCGGTTTCCTCCCACACTCCAAAAACATACTAGTAGGTTAATTGGCTGCTATCAAACTTGACCTTAGTCTCTCTCTCTCGCTCTCTCTCTGTCTGTGTGTGTATGTTAGGGAATTTAGATTGTAAGCGCCAATAGGGCAGGGACTGATGTGAGTGAGTTCTCTGTACACCGCTGCGGAATCAGTGGCGCTATATAAATAAATGGTGATGATGATGATGATATGTTGTTTTCTCTAGGAAATTCTTAAATTGTTCCAGTTGTAAAAAATTATTGAATTGTAATATTTATTTGCAAATTTAGTGATAATTGTCTTTAAAAAATGAAGTTGAATATCATGTCAACAAAATAAATATGAGCAGATAAGGTTATTTAAAGAGCAGCTTGGAAAGTTTTAGATTCCGTACAAAGTATAGTTGGTTCACGGAATCGGAACAGATCAGCAGAAATACCCACAGTTTATTAAAATATTTATTTTTATTTTGCCAGTAAGATTCTGCTGGAAGGTCACAAGGTAACGTATAATGTGGAACAGGGATAAATGAGTTAAAATAAAATACTGCATCAGGGGATTGGAATATTCTGCATGAAACGGAATGTGCGTGTTCCCTAACATCATATCATAGCTCAGTGAATTGATTGAGTAAATCCTAAAAAACAAAGAGAACAGTAATAAACCAAACTACAAATCAAACCATTCACCTCTATTAACCCCATAAAATTTTCACATTTTTAAAATAGAAATATCTATAACCGTTAGGATGTTTTTTTGCTTGTATCATAAACAAACAGCAATAACTTAGGACCAAATACGTTCAGTAAGGTGTCAGTTTTGGAAGTACTTTCTAGACTTCAAGGTATAAGAAGTTTGTTCTTTCTTCAGTTAGGAAAAACTTTTTTCATCTACAAACTGCCTTTAGGCTCAGACATGTGTAGCAAGTAATAAACAAAATATATTAGTATTATACAAGGTCACATTGCGGTACTCTGTGATTACACCTAGAGTTTTCTTAAAGTTTTATAGTCCAAATAATGGAAGAGGCTGCCAAGATTTTATTATTT
Organism: Mixophyes fleayi; assembly: GCF_038048845.1. NCBI lineage: Eukaryota > Metazoa > Chordata > Amphibia > Anura > Limnodynastidae > Mixophyes > Mixophyes fleayi. The sequence goes on from NC_134404.1 coordinate 327,050,360, forward strand.
ATTTATCCAAGTAATGATGCGGAAGATGAATTGGCAACTGTGTTAGGAACGTACAGCAAGCATACATAAAAGTATGGAGAAAAGCAACGATATAACCAGGGGGTGGCACACAGTATGTCTGGTAAGAGCGCCAGGAAGGGACTGCGCTTACTAGGGCACCCCGACAGCCCACCTGTGCCAAATAAATGTTTTTTTTCAGCATGGGCAACGTGTCCTCTTATAGTCCGAGTCTCTGGTCTGAACAGAATAGGTGCTGGGATGTGAAGGGGGGGGGGGATCGACAAATGGGTTTCACTATGCAAACTTCCAGAATACAAGATACAGAGATTAGACATGTACTTCAGACTGAAGGCTACATCCGTGTATGGAAATTCTTCAAACATAAACAGGCATTAAGGTTATAAATGACTACCTAACAAAACAATAAGACGTTGGTGCCACAGATGGACAGATGATCATGCTTTGTCCATGTTATATGCATCATAAGTGTCAATGAAATGTCTACCCCTCCTCTGGTCCTCCTGACGGGTAATAGCATGACACTCTCCTCTGTTCTAAAAGCCTGATGCCAGGGTGTCATCCTCGACTCCACCGTCACCTGCACTCCACACATCCAGTCATTTCCTCCTTTTAAATCTAGCCAGTATAGGCCACTTTCTCACTCAAGGGTCTATGCATCAACATTATGCGGTGCCACTAAATATGCATCGCTGCAAATCGCAGTGATGCATATTTATGCACTGCTGGAATGCATACTCTGGGAGCCCTGCGAAGTAACCCCATTGGAGCAAAGTTTTTTTTCTGCTTAGCGGCAGCTTAGCGCTGCCGGTGAACGGAGGAAGTGCTATGCGCATGAGCACAGCGCTTCCACTGCAACGGATTCTGCCGGAGAGGCTTCAGCAGAATCCTATAGGAAAAGACATATAACGGCATCCTGAGATGAGCCATAGAACCCTCAGGACATTAGCAAAACCCTTGTCCATTCTCTCATAATCTCCCATCTTGACTTCTGTAATGTTGTGCTATCTGGCCTGTCCCTCACGCGTCTTTCCCCTCTACAGTCCGTCCTAAATGCCACGGTGAGGCTGATCTCCCACTCTCACCGTTCCCTGTCCTCCGCTCCAATCTGAAAATTCCGACATTTGCTCCCCATCACCTCCAGAATCCAATCCAAGCTACTCATCCTCAAAGCCCTCACATACTCCCCAGTGCTCCTATGATTAGTCTGAGTAGAAAAATAAAAGTGTTGGTCTTGCAAATGTAGACAATGTTTTTAACAAAGCCCAACTTCCCAGACGGTGGTAACATTACAATTCATACCAACAATTATGCAGAGAAAATTCTCTAGCAAATTGTTCACCATTTTAAATCATGTCTGTTGGATACAAGTAAATAATGCTAAAAATGTTTCTGTTGTGAGTGTTTATTCAGAACAAAGACATTGGTTGCAATGCCGATGGCTTTTGCTGGCTCAATTTTTATTTAAAATGATGAGGAGTAGGACATGATGATTATGTCCTGGTAACGGTCTGTGTATTGGCAAAAACTGGACTGAAGGTCATACTGGTAAACCTGTTCACCTCACCCCAGGGAGGGTTAGGCATCGCACCAGTACTAGCCCGCGACCCTGCGCATCCGCAGAATAGGCTGAGGCTCTGCTCTTCTACGCCGACAGGTTGTCAGTCTCCGCATGCTCAGGAAAGTAGCGCGGTTAAACGCCCTCACCTCTACACTCCGTAGCGCCCGATAGTTTTGCCACTGCTCTGTTAAAACATCAAATAGGTGATATTAGATCAATAATTAGGATTATTATTTTATAGAGTCACAAGATCAGGGGGTAAATGTATCAAGCTGAGAGTTTTCCGGCAGGTTTGAAAAGTGAAGATGTTACCTATAGCAACCAATCAAATTCTAGCTGTCATTTTGTAGAATGTACTAAATAAATGATAGCTAGAATCTGATTGGTTTTTCAAACCCGCTGAAAAACTCTCAGCTTGATACATTTACCCCCAGGTATCCAAATTGTGGCTTCTGGAATCAGAAGCACGTTAAGATTCCAAGGAAGCGTACATAGCTGCACTGTGAGTTTGTATTAGGGACAGGTACAAACATTATTCGATGCTGAGATTAGAAAAACATGTTGACTGATAGAAACGTCACATGGTAAATAGCTATGAGGAATATAAATAACAGAGGCCTTTCTAAGAATAATTCATTTTAGAGGAAGCCATAATCCAAATGAATTATTCATCCATTAGGAGTCACAGATAGAGTGACATATTCTCAAAGTTACTCTATGCAATGTAGTTATCCCACAGGCTGTATCTAATGTGGTTATCAAAGGAGCAATCAATATACTACCTCCCCAGGAGAGCAGATATTATTGATTGCCTAATGTATTACCCTTAAAAATAAATAAGTAAAATATTGGTTTCCCGGAAGAAGGGGGGATTGTCTGAATAATGGTAGGAACACCTCTCTTCTTAGCAAGGGAAAAACATGTACCCTGAAGTCAATTTACTGAAACATCCATATTATTTCCCATCCAAGAAGCAAACTCATTATTCAAGTCACTGGCATGAAAACATCCCGTGTACACCTATCTGCGCCCTGGGTGCCTCGCACAAAACAAGCAGCAATTTGATACATTAAGTGGTTTATTTAAATGTGCAAGTCTTGTAATAAAACGTGGAGACAGACTGCTGCCGGCTAATTCTGGAGGCAACACGGGATTTACAGAGATGCGCTCTCCCTACAACACCCATCGGCCTTACACATTAATATTTTAAGGGAAGCTACGGTACGTACAGAAAATGAGTTATGTTCTGACATTTGTCTTTCTTCTGACAATTTTACAATTGTCAGGTATTTACTAGCAAGGTCAGTGAAATAAATCTGCAAATGGGAGACCTTTTGCCAAAAAGGCGTAAAAAAAATTTCAGGCCACCACTTGTTTATACCAAACTACTCTGTTTTAATGTCCCAAAGGGTAATCCTTCTATACTGTCTGTACAATAACTATGCATAAATAGGTTAATGACGCAAAGGGTAATCCTTTGATATAGCCCCGGTCATTCATTTATATTGTTTGACCCTTATTTACCAAGTATTGGCCTCATGTAGGGTTACATAGAAACATAGAATTTGACGGCAGATAAGAACCGCTTGGCCCATCTAGTCTGCCCATTGTTTTATTAACCTATGGTAACCTTAAACCTTATTTAATCCATTACTCTTTATAAGGATATTCTTATGTCTATCCCAAGCAAGTTTAAACTGCTCTATGGTATTACCCTCTACCACCTCTGATGGGAGGCTACTCCACTTATCCACTACCCTTTCTGTGAAGTAGTTTTTCCTCAAATTTCCCCTGAACCTACTTCCCCCCAGTGTCAGTGCATGTCCTTGTGTTCTAATACTTCTCTTCCTTTGAAGAAGATTTCCCTCATGTACCTTGTTCAAACCTTTGATATATTTGAAAGTTTCTATCATGTCCCCCCGTTCCCTTCTCTGCTCCAAACACATTAAGTTCTTTTAGTCTTTCCAGGTAAGTTTTGTGCTGTAAGCCATGAACCATTTTAGTTGCCCTTCTTTGTACAGTTTCTTTGTACAGGGTTGGGCGCATTTTACTAAATATGCATCAAGAGAAAGATGTGTGTGTAGGGAGCTGCACGTATCTATCTCTAAAATCTTCCTGTAAGGTTTGTGCCAATGGTGATGATCATTAGCAAGTATCTTACACCAGGGGTTCGAGAACCCGCAACAGATTAGCCTGCAGCCAAGTGTATCTGTGGCTGTCTTAAACCTTTACATAGACTGCAAGTACGTTAACATGCCTTTACCATACTTGCCTACTCTCCTGGTATGTCCAGGAGACTCACAAATTTCCGTGAGGCTTTTTCCGGATCCTGCCCATTTCCTAGTGAAGTGTGCAGGAAATAGTCTTTCAACAGCGCGATTTGCAGCAAAACATGTCCTTATGGCCCAGCCCTCACGACGTGATGACATGGTTGTTGCATTTTGCCGCTGGGTATGAAGCCAAAATGCCACGATTTGTGTCATCACGCCCCCTCTGCACTTGCCACCTCACCTCCCCTCCGAGATTTGCTGGAGGGGATATTTTAAAAGTTGACAAATATGGCCTTCACTGGCCTAGTTCGAAACACCCCTTCAATCCCCTCCCCTTAGAGATGGTAAGTGTAAGAAGCTTCTACATAGGGATTATACTTGCATCTTTCATGCGCAATTAGGAAATGCATTTTTACGCAAATAAAATGGACTTACGTCCAGATCTGAATGAGCCATTATATGTCAAAGGAAAGAAACATTGAGCAAATTGAGGACTGAATTCAAGGGTCATACATTTTGTGCCAGATGGAAAAATAAATTTGTAAAAATAAATTATATACCATCTCCAAGGTATTGTTATACTCCAGACCTTGTGTGTAGTGAAAACATTCTATGTTGCACTGCTAGATTGGGAATGTCTTCACATGACACCTACTGTAGCTGTCATTTTTCTGTATAAGAATAATAGAAGAGACTTTTCCTGCTCTCATCTCATCTGAGAAAGCCTATAGAAAATCCATGCTGTATACAAGTGCCCTGACTCAGTGCTGAGCCACATACGGATCTTCACAGAGGTAGAACTACCATAGTAGTGGTGGGTGGAGCTGCTACAGGACCGGCAGCCGTCTTACCTATCAAAGCTCCATGTGTACTAGATGGAACTTTTCAACATCCCAATTCAAAGCCCCCATCTCTTTGTTTTTGTGACTCTTTTTTTTACTTCCCAGGTGAGGTGTGGGCTTTCCATTGGGGACCGCCTGTCACAAGCAGCCACCTTTAACAGACATCCCATCGTACCATGCAGAATAATCAGAGACCATGCTGCATATTTCTTCAGCTTAGTACAGTGGGCTGCAGGTAATCCCTCAAGAGACGTGCAGCGTACTTGGTGAAGAGGGTGGGGTGAAGAAGCAGCAATAATGGGATGGGCGAAAAGTGAAGTCAGGGGGGGGGGAGCAAAGGGGTAGAAAATAGCGAGCAAAGAACTGTAGGGAAGGCCAAAGTTTGGGGCTGTGGGAAAAGCTGAGGGCAGAAAAGAGAGCACTTAAAAATAGAGGTAGAAAGGAACACGGTCGTGTAGCAGAGCATCATAGGGCTGTAATATGGTGACATCGTGGGGCAGCGCTGGTACAGGACTATATGGTAGCATGTTGCTGCATGTGGTTGCATGGCTCTATTCTGTCGGCCATGTGCCTGTGTGGACACTGGAGCTAGATGTGGTGGACACTGAGATGTTCTGGTGGGCTGGACTTTATGTTGTATATGATGGACATGGGGCTATATGATATTCTGAAAATACTGAATGTATATCTGCGCTACTCCCAAATGCAGCTTTACTATTACACCAAGGATATACACTTCCCAAATAACAATAAAAATAGTGAAACCTCAAGCGCTTATGGCAGGGTTTCCCAAACCCAGTCCTCAGGGCTCCCCAACAGTGCAGGTTTTCCATATCTCCTTGCTGGAGCACAGGTGTAATCATTACTGACTGACACATTGTAACAGATCCACAGGTGGTCCTAATTATGTCACATGTGATCCAGAAAACCTGCACTGTTAGGGAGCCCTGAGGACTGGGTTTGGGAAACCCTGGAATATGCTGTTCTTACATAATAAATGAGTGATAAAAAATTAAAATAAATAATACTTATATTCAATAAAGTTCAGATTCTTCTTTCACCATCTGAAGGGGCACAAGGGAGAAGAAACTCAAGAAGATTCATCAGATTGTTGTATATTTGGGTTTCTTTTTTTTTGAACATTTTATTCATACAGTATCACGCTATGTATTTTGTTATATGTTTTATTTTTCATGATCATCTATATGGGGAGTGACATCCTACAAAGAAGAATCTGAACTTTATTGAATATAAGTATTATTTATTTTTAGTTTTTATCACTCATTTATTATGTAAGAACACCATAAGTGCTTGAGGTTTCACTATTTTTATTGGTATACAATATTCTGGACAGCTGACGTGCACAGTGTTACTTTCTTTCCATACTGGAGCCATTCACACTAAGTATTTACTTTTGCATTGTAAACATGTCAAAAATTAACTTTTTTTTGCCATAACTTATATACTTTTTGCATATGCGCTACTTTAAACCTTCCATGTAATGACGTATTAACTGTTTCCTACGAAACATACTGGAAAAAAACCATCAGGTTGGCAAGTCTGGTTACCAGAAACAAATTGCACCTGAGACATTCGGTTATGTGGGTTTCCTAAAGGACAGCATCAGGGAACAGTATGGGCATGATTCATTAAGGAAAGGAGAGCAAGAACAAAAAGGAGTGACTTTGCACATGGGCAAAACCATGTTGCATTGGAGGGGGAGGTAAATTTAAAATGGGGGGACAGATCTATAGTTGGGGTAGGGCATGTCCTAGATCAACTTTAAAGTTCAATGCAAAAATTAAGCTATCAAGGTTTTGTGTGCTACACGACAAACAGACAGTATTTTCCTTGCATGCAAAATAATAAATTAATTTGCACCCCTTGCATTGTATCATGGTTTGTCCCAGAAGAAAATGTACTCCTTATTTTGCCTAACTTTCATTAATAAATCAGGCCCTATATGTTTTGCTTTGTAAACTCCTGGGGATTTTGATCAGACTTTGCTATGTATACATCCAATGAGCTGAAATATATAATTTCTGCAATTGCCTTGGCTCACTGCTGATTCTTTCACAAATCAATTGCTATCCAACAAAGATGCAGCAAGATGTGGTGATCTCAGACTGTGGCAAAATAGACACTCAATTATAGCTTGATCCATATGAATCTATATATCACAAAAAATGCAACTTGTAGTTAACAATATATTGCAACCAACAACTCACCACTCACCTTTTCAGTATCAATACCCCGAGACATAGACCAGGTGGACACGATGTAATCCATGACACGCTCACTCAGACCCTTGGGCACTTGGTAAAGTTTAAGGAAATCTCTCACGCTATTCAGCATTTCATGGTATCGGTTTGTGTTGGCGTACATTTGTTGGAAGATTGTTGTCACATTTCCGAAAATGGTTGCATATAGAAGGGCTGGAAGAAAAAACAAGAAACATATTTTTGTTTATTCTGTTTGTAAATTTTGACTTTGACATCCTAGCAAGTGAGTTTTTTGTTACTAATTGTAGACCTCCGACAGATCAGAATGGGGCAATACTGATTAATGGATAACAATCACCTAATACAGCCTAGGTTATTTCAAGTGGGAAAATTAGTTGGGAAAAACAGAAGCAGAACATTATTACATAGTGGAACGGCACATGTTAGAAGCACTGAAATGAAGATAGCCGACACATTTCAGTAGATTTTTATAGCTGACTTTCAATACATCATACAATCCGAATACAAGCCCCGTGTCACAGTGCCCTTGCCGTATGACCCGTACTCTTTTAAAGAAGGCTGGTGTTGGAGGTTGGAGCAGGGACTTTTGTTTGGCAAAGTGAACCCAAGAGAGTATGAGGGCACAAGGAAATGTTAGAGCGAAAGTAACTGTAACGTGTGGAAATTAACAAAGGTGAGATTAACAAGATGATTCATTAACTAGGTTATATGTACAAACTGGAAAAGTACAGAGAAAATGGGAAGGGTGGAAAAAAAATGGAGAGTTGGGAGTGGTAAGCACACGGTAGAGCGTGGGTAGAACAAATGGACCATGGATTCCGGATGCCAGATGTGCTGTGGGGCACCAGGGCCGGTATAGTGCTCACAATCCTTTAGGTGAGTCCTGGACACTCTATAAGGAGAAATTATCAGTGTGCACGTATATTATACAGCCAAATGTTCTGTGTAGAGGATCCAGGTACTGACATAGTTTTCATTACACCAGCACCAATGTCCCTGCTTTATACCAGTGTCCCTACATTACACCAGTGTTCATTTTATTCCAGTTCAACTTGCCCTCACATGCTGGCATTGCCCCCTCTCCTGGTGCGCTTCAGTACTGCAGGAGGGGCACTGTAGCATGTGTCTACTCCGGGCACTATGGCTCCACACTACGCCCTTTGGGTTGGGGGGGATTAGAGGAGGGTGAATTGTGTCCTAGAGCAGAAGAACATGTAGGTTCTCAAACATTGCATATCACAAAAACATGCAACAATACATAAGATGGATACCAATATGTCAGATTTAACAAACAGTAAAACTTTTTGTATTTACTAACTACATATAGTATAGAAAGACGTATATTAGGGATCAAAAAGTTTAACAGCAGAGAAGCACAACGGGGTGGGGATGAAAGACCAAAATCAAGACTATCCCTCTAAGTGTGCAATTATTTATAACTTTAATGGTACAGAGCAGGAAGCTACAATGAAGTCAGCCTGAAACTGGGGGTGCTAGGTGCTTTGGACCATTGGCAACCTAGTTTGTATTAATTCTATACATAGTGTCAGCATTTGGAATTAGCAGTTTGCTAACGAGCAGATAAGGATTGGAGTGAGAGGCCTGATTAATTAACAAATGTAAATACAGATACATGCCCAGATTGAACCATACGCCAGAGAACGCAGCAATGTAAAATTCATCTTTGAGCGCAAAGGCCCCTTACTACAGCCTACGATTTCAGGGGAGGAACAGGGAGGGGTAAGGGTGTATGCAATGTACAGTAAGGGCGTGCCAACATTGCAGAAGTGTCCAATTCAAACTCTGGGCATCTCAAAGTTACGTGAATTTCAATTGTATCACTTGTATCAGCTATAGGTCAGGTGTAAGTGCTGATTTCTAGTGTTGACGGCTGTAGAACAAGTGTTTGCAATCAGTAGCAACTGTAAAAATGCATTTTATGTACAGTAGACATTCATCAAATCACATCACATCCTAATATTATATTATAAAGGAAAAAGGAAAATATTATAAAGAAAAAAGTAAAAAAAAATATTATTTTTTAATGTTTTGTCACTTAAGACTATGGGCCTGATTCATTAAGGATCTTAAAAAACTGTCAGTATTTGACTTATGTACAAAACAGAAAACTAGTTTGCATCCCTTGCATTGTAACATGGTTTTGTCTAGGAGGCTGAAATAAGATACCTCTTCATTTAAGATCCTTAATGAATCAGGGCCTATATTATTAACAGGTGGCATTAATTGAATAGTTTTGTTTTTTTCTGTTCTTTTGAGACTTTATAATACACATGTGTATTGGACATATCCTGCAGTGTATTGTCTGTTAGAGCAGAGCGCACCTAGACCCGTATTCATCAACAGGCATATCTTCAAGTCTGTTCCTTGTTGAATATGAACTTACCTATGCCCGATGTACGTGCATTTTTTAAAAACGCATATTACATTTGTTTTGCATTTGTTAATGAATCAGTCCACGGTCTTTAATATTAGATTCCTATAGAAAAGCACTGAGGATGAGGGCCAGGAACTCACAGGATTTGGGACCTTTAGAAAGCAATTAAATTGTTATTACATAATCGTCCAACTGGAACAAACTTTAGCCCAGGTCTGACAGCTGGCCCATTTCCAAGGCCACTTGTTTTAATTGCAACCAGAAAAGTCAGACAAGTGGGAGGAAAGTAGAGCTGTCCCCTGCCAACACTTGTAATCTCCAAGGCATCTCAAACTTTTCACAATACATCATTACAAACCAGCAGTATTTTCTTATACGCAAGGTAGAGAAAAGTGCTCTTTGGTCTTATCAAGCTGCATCCCCCATCTAAGTATATCCTACTTCTATTAAAAAAGTATTCTTGGTTCTATGGGTGTAATGTAGAAAAGTCTAAACAAATGCAGATGGCTTCAACTCTGCTTTATAATAAAATATTAGAATAGTGTAAATTGTAGAAGAAGAGCAAATGTTTCTAAACAATTCCATTTGAAACCAACTCACATTCGAGGACAGAATTTTGCAAATTTCTCCTTGGGAATTTGCCCGTTCCACACACGTTTCTCATGTTGTTCTTGTTTTGCCTGAGACTCCTTTCTTATTATAACCCAACACACCACACAGGTCTGTGAAATGCGTAGTGAAGAATTTACAAAGATGGTATGGTATGAAGCACAACAGAACTCTATTTGTATCACCACACGTCTTCATAATGGCCTGTTCTAACGCAAAATTCTATTTGCATGAATGTCCAATGCAGTTTTGCTCTTCAGTATTGCGAGTGATTACTGGTGATGGCTCAACAGAAATTTACTATATACGTGCTATGAAATGACAATATGTCTTGTCAAAATTTCAGCTCTGATTTTAGACAGTATTTTATTACAGCAGTTGACAGCCCCGCCCTCTAGATGTTCCATGTCTCATTTGTAATGTCCATTTCTATGGTCACCAATAAAGATTGTCGGATGCAAATGATGTGGTTCCAACGCACAAGAGATTTAATAGCAAAATATAACAAAATACAATAAAGTATAAGAAAGTATAACCGTTACATTACGTAGCTCACTGGAATCCAGAACAACCCATCATTCCTGAAGTCTGCTTGATGAGAGAGACTGTTACTGGGTAAGTGCCTGGTTATATTCAATTTGGATTGAAAAAAAAACAGTCATGATGTCACAATGTACATAAGAATAACGCTAAGAAAGTTCTTCATTGTTTCAGGGCTTAAGAAAGTCCAGTACAATGCAGGTCATAGGTTAGTTCAAAGGCTTCTTTTCCAGAAGTGGGGGAAAGTCCCTCCAACAGCTGTGCACATGTCTTGCCTAAGGGAGCCGACTAAAACTGGTTTAAATCAACCCATTAATTGAGATCTTCTGAGAATTAATCGTATACTAATCATAACTAGCAACAGCTATGTGTGATCGCTTCTCTGATGATGCCGGATTCCTGCTGGTAAAATGTGGATTAATATAAGACCAAACACCATACATTTCTTGGGGCCTGGACCACAAATACATTTAATCTAAATGTATCATTGTATAAATACCCTTTAAGTCTTACTAATAAACTGATGTGAGTTGGAACTTTATTAAGAAATAAACTATTTACAAATGTAGAAGTGAGTGTAAGCGTATTTGCTGTGTTTTCCTATGTAATTGCGTATTTAACATTTGTACGCCCGTGCATACGAATCGCAGTTGCACAGGATTCTATAATAACCAATATTTATTCCTTAAAAATGACTTCATCCTATTATTCGACTTTGACACATTGATAAATAATCCCATCTGTTCTTCAATAAATTTGGAGCAACTACCTTAGTGTATATTTACTAAACTGCGGGTTTGAAAAAGTGGAGATGTTGCCTATAGCAACCAATCAGATTCTAGCTGTCATTTTGTAGAATGCACTAAATAAATGATAGCTAAAATCTGATTGGTTGCTATAGGCAACATCTCCACTTTTTCAAACCCGCAGTTTAGTAAATATACCTCCTTGACTTTAATAATTCACACACACATTTTTAAAAATATATTAATAATATATAATATGTGGTATAATATTCTAAAAGCTATAGTTATTTTTACACAGTATATTCAGGAGACATACTGTGCATTAACCTTCAGCATGCACAAAACAATTAAGAAAATTGAGCTGCACAAACAAATGATTTCATTATCGTGCATTAATGTATGTGCTCCGTCTTTTCTAATTATAGTAAGTGGAAACTGATAAACATGAAACAACAGGTTACATTTATCATTGGGATTAAAAGATGATTCCAATTCTTATACTTCCAATGACTTGCTGTATAATAAAGAGGTAAGATTGAGGACACCTATAAGATCTCTAAAATACATTCCATTCTGCTATACTTTTTTCAACACTTTGTCAAATTCCTTTACTGTCCCTAAGTTACTGGGTTAGTCCTAGTTTTATTTAAGATTTTCCCCTTAATATTTTGGTCCCCCATATATTTTCATACAGTATTACTTCTTTTGCTCTACACTAACGTGCAAAAGATTGGAAGAATTGGCACTTTTATTAACTAAGCTACCATTAAATTGTCCTGAAATTATCATTGACTATGTCATAACTTATTTTTATTTCATATAACTGTGCTATTCATCAAGCTTTATATTCATCAAAGACTCCTGCATTTGCAGCAATTACAGCTTTGCAGACATTTGGTATTCTAGATGTGTGTTTGAAGATATTCCAGGGAGAGTTGTACCCATGACTTCTGTAACTCTTCACAGAGGTGCGATTGGCTTGTTGGGCATTTTTCCCTGACCTCACGGTCAAGTTCAGCCCACAAGAGCTCAGTAGGGCTGAGATCTGACAATTGCGTTGGCCAGTCCATAATAGACAGTACTCTGGCTCCATGTTTCTTCACTACTTAGTTTTTGCATAGCATAGAAGTAATATAGAGTGATAGCCTTTACGGCTCATTATTCCCTGCACTCTGTGTAAATCTCCCACCTTACCAGCACCAAAACAGACTCATACCATTACATTTCCTCCACCATGCTTGACAAAAGGCATCAATTACTCCTCCAGCATCCTGTCATTTGCTCTAATTCTCACATATATTCTCCTCTTCAAGACAAACACCTCATATTTAAACTTATCTGTTCATAATGCTCTTTTATAGCCATTCACCGTCCAATATCTGTGCTGTTTTGCACATTTAATTTTTTTTTATATATTTCTTATTTGCCCGTTTCAAATATATGACTTTTTATTTACGACTCTGCCTATAAGGTCGGCATCCCAGAGTCAACTATTTACAGTTACAGATGACACTGGTATTTGACATGCACTATTTAAGGAAACCGACAGCTGGAAACTCTGATGTATTTATTTTGTTGTGTAGTTGTGCATCTGGGCCTTCTTCTTCTATCCTGGTTGGATGCAGTTCGCCCTTTTCTCTCAAGACATTAGTGGACACCTTTGTATGAAATATTTACTTTCTTGGCAATCTGATGTATGGAATAGCCGTCATTTCTCAAAACAACAGACTGACATGTTTCTTGAGAACGCTGTTTTGTTTTGCCCGTTTTTCGAACCTAGAAATAGAACACTGTACTAATGGCTGTTGAAAATGGGGCTTTGCAGTCATATGTGAATAATAAATTATAAATCAGTCATTTCAAGCAGCAATAGTCATTGGCAACATTAGTAATGTTTTAACTACTGTCAGGGGCTGTCCCTCCAGGACGCCCGAATGCCGCTGCTCCTCCTGCTTCTGGTTGCATAGCAACCAGACGCCATGTTTCCGGCCACCTGGCCGGCAGAACTGCACATGTTGCCCGGTTGCTAGGCAACGGAACGCAATCTCAGAACCGGCGGCTGGTGACATCACCGCCGACGGTAATTAGGACCTGGACCACCACTATTTAAGGAAGTACCTGACACCCTTTGGGTGCCAGAGTATCAGATCCCACCTCTACTCCAGCGTTCCCTGTGTATCATATTGACTCCTGGTATTTAACTGTGGCCCGTTTCTGACTCCTGCTGCTCTTTCTTCGTGGCTTTTGACCTCGGCTTGTTTCCTGACTTTTCTATTGGATCCTGTATTGGTACCGTTCCCGGTTGGTTCTTACCCGGATTGCCTGACCATTCTGCTTCTGCCTCGCTAGCAGCTGTACTGGAGAACCGCAACCTGCGTGCCCCCACAGCTAAATCCAAACCTCCTTGAGGGGCTCCCTGGTGAAGACAGGGGGTGCGTTAGATTCCGCGCATCCAGTTTCAGCAGTGCAAATACCAGCAGGTAGCATCACACCCTAGTGTGACAACTATATTTTTAAATCAATTTAATGGTACCGCAATAAAACAAAAAGTACCAATTATTTCAAAAACCAAGAAATGTCTTAGTGATTCCAAACTTTTGCATGTTAGTGTATATGATGCAATTTACTGAAGGGGAGAATTGCAGTAAGGCATCAATGCTGGCGTAATTACTGAGGCCATAATAGTGTCAGGATCTGCCTGCGGCCCTCTGCATTACATGCTGCTTGCTTTGGCAGCTCCTGCCTCCTGGACTTTGGATATGTGTTTTATGTATTATCTGCAGTGCCTCTATTCACCAGAGGTGCTGCTATTGTGCCTTCTCTTTCTTCACTAAAGGTTAACTTGTTGCACCAATTATCCCTTGCACCTGGGTGTCTCTCTTCTTATACCTGTCACTCCTTGCATACCTTGCTGGTCATTGTTGTTGTTGCTGTTGTATGTTACTGTGCTGTTCCCTGCTGTGCTCCTGGTTCACCTGTTCCCTGGGATTTCTTCATATTACCTGTTTACCTGCATCAGCCATGTTCCTGTTTATTTGCTTTCTGCATCTCCCTGCAAGCCTCATTCTATATCTACACTATCCGGTTTGTACCATCCTGCAATAAACATTGTGTGTGTGTCACCATATTCCGGAATCCTTAGCTGTGATTTCTGCATTGAAGTGTGACAAATAGCTTGGAATTATACAACCTTTATAGGCCCCTGTGTAACATTGGGCCACACTTAATCATAGCTGTCAAAACCAGTGGAAGTTTATGTGGAGCTGATTAGCTCTAGCAAAGGGGTAACAAGAAATCATTACGCCTTTTCCTACTTCTAAAGACTCCAGCACAGACAATTATAGAGGATTTTCATAGCCACAATGCTCTGGAGTCTAATTTCTTACCATAATGAACTGAGAGCCACAGATAGCACAAGACCTTGATGCTGGATGACAAAATTTGGTGGAGACCTGGAACATAGGATGTCTCCTAATCCAGTGGTCACACCACGAGCTGGTCAGACCTAGGCTTATTCTTTTTAATGGACAGGACCATCTCTGAAAAATATAGGTGCTCTTCCTAACTACCCTGGAATTTGTGCTGTCGAGGAAAACAAAACTAATCCACCTGTCCAGGGGCCATTTTTCACTGGCAAAAGGTCTTCAAGAGGGTTGGGTACTAAAGTGCGATTAATAAAACCCCAACAACACTTACCCCAAGATGGTGATCGCAAAGGTCTGATTCCCTACATACTGGTAATCCCGACTGTTTGAAAAACTGACCTCCAACAATTGCGGCCCACCAACATCCCGGCACCACAGAAGGACGACACTTTTAAGGACAACGCTATTATTCCTGTTGTTAAGGGGGCAATGCAAGTAGGTGTCGGCTGTACAATGTTTTTTATGAAGGCTTGTACATTGTACAGGCACTTCCTTGCATTGCTACCTTAACAGCAGGAATAATAGTTTCAGAACAACTGGAGAGTCATGGGTTGCCAAGGCTTTACCCCTCTCTAAATGGCATCGGGGTGGGTAGTAGCCTGGAGGTAGCCTGGAGAATGCCACCCAACCCAACGCAGGAAAACCCCGGCCAAAAAACATGGGTAATTTATTTTACTTCACAGGGGAACCAGTATAACTCCTTTTGTTTATGGGCTATTAATTATTTTTTTCACTAGTAGAGGATTTTTCACTAGAAGAGCTGCCCACATAATTTACCATTTTTACTCTTAATTTAAATTCTACTCAAAATTAGTAAAAGGTAGAAACGCGCCCAGCATAACACCTTTCATGCCAGTCTTAAGTTTTAAGTGGCAAAAGTTCAAATGGGAAAAAGTTCTACAAAAAAACCCCCCACTGTTTTCTAAACAGCCCTCTTACAAATTTGGCTGCACTGATTCCCCTTGAAAAATGCCAACAAATTCATCTTGCCAATATCTTTCCGCGTGCCAATTCTCATGCAGATTTTCAATGTTCATACTATTCAAAATTTATTAGCCACTGAAAAGAGGGATTTAGAATGGAAGGCCTAATTAAACTTTAACTATACTTACAGCTACTGTAACCAGTATAATTAAATGCTGTGACTGCGTTGAAAAATATGGTCAAAATAACTGAATGCTCTATGCTTAAATATGTCCATTAATTTCTCTTTTACCCTCAAGAGCACATAACCATGTTAGGAGGGAACTGCTTCTTCTAACTAAACTAGCAGACAGTAAATGTAATCTATGAAAGTGATAAATTGCGGTTCTGCATTGTAAATGACACTCTGTGATGTCACATGCATTAATGCGCTTCAGTTTTAGTGAAGTGCATGGAAATAGTAGGTAAAACTTATCTTATTCTCACAAATATAAAGCATCAAAAGTTTGGGGAAACTGTTGGAACATGACATAGTAAGTTTGAGGGGTGCCAGCACAAAAAAATCCCAAAGCCTCTCAAGGATCTAATGCACTAACATAACTACTAAACTTTGGGGAGTATATTTACTAAACTGCGGGTTTGAAAAAGTGTAAATGTTGCCCGTAGCAACCAATCAGATTCTAGCTGTCATTTTGTAGAATGTACTAAATAAATGAAAACTAGAATCTGAATGGTTGCTATAAGCAACATCTCCCCTTGGATCCACAGAGCTCAACCGTCTTGGTATATGTTCCATCAGAGATCTTTTATATGGGGAAGCACATTTCTACCAGTGTAACTAAAATTCTAATAACACAATAAAGGCAATCATAATAAAGACAGTTCCAGTGACCGATCACTCTCATAATGTTTGTAAGACATAAATGAAGTTTAACCAAGAGTAACACTGAAAAGCTTGAAATGAATTAGAGGGGTGGAATTAAGGTGATAATAGGTTGCACTGTAAATGTTTACCTGCCACTCTTTCTCCGCTGCACATGTCAAGCAGGACCTGCAATCCCACAAAGGTGGCCACAGACCAAATTTTCATGGTGGAGTCCCAAGGCCCAGAATGTTGGCACGAGCCTACTTATGCACCAGGGGTGTAATCTTGTGTAAAATGAAATGCGCTGCAGTCGTACATTTTGTCTGTTTTGTAAATGACTTCCACTGACTCACTAGTTTCCAATACACTATTTAGATGAGTGGATTCATGCATGAGGGCAGGAAAAGTGATGTCACAGGAGCTCAAATGAGTGTAGTCTCACGTCTGAGTGAACAAATCTTTCTTCATGGCAGCACATCTATGAGGTGCACAATTTTGCATTTCCTAATGAGAGTTGCTGGGTGGATTGGATTTCTTGCTGAGTGCAGGCTTCAACTTTTCTGCTCATATATTCGCCTTTATAATCAGTTCACAGTGCTGCAGGCTTGCATTTGAGTTGCAGTTTAGTAAATAATGCTGCCATGTACTCCCTGAGTTTTCCTATTATCTCACTTTTATGCCTCATTAGATATGTTTTTGTGTATCTTGTACAAATTAGCTATTTCTGTTCTGATTGGCCCGTAGACGACTACTGAACATCCCTAATGGATGACTTGTTCTGTCCTAACTTTAGGTAATGGCACCATTGTGGCTTTTAATTTAATAGAGCAGATGTAATTCAGAAATGTATTGCACTGTGATACAGCTAAATCAGAGGACATTTTCGTGTTCAGTAGTTCATTTATTGCATCTAGATTCCTGTATCCCAGGCGTCTATTTCGTGTGTGACTGTATTTCTGATGAGGGGACTGAGTGACGACTAGCTTCATTGTCTCCACGTTCGGACCATGCTGAATTGTGCATAGTTAACCTTCGAAAAGAACAGTCCTGCATTGGTTAAGCATTTTACAGATAAGGGGCCTGATTCATTAAGGTAAGTAAAGCAAAAAGAAAAGGAGTAACTTTGCACCTTGGCAAAACCATGGTGCATTGGAGGGGAGGTAAATTTAAAATGTGGGGACAGATTTGTAGTTGGGGTAGGGTATGTCCTAGATCAACTCTGAATTTCAGTGTAAAAATAAAGCTATCAAGTATTTGTGTGCTACATGAAAAAACAGCCACAATTTATCTTACAAGTTTATGCACAAAATAATAAACTAATTTGCACCCCTTGCATTGTAACATGGTTTGTCAAGCAGCAAAATTACTCATTTTTTTTTTGCTTTGCTCTCATTAATGAATCAGGCTCCATAGTTAAAAGAAGTTAGTGTTCTTAGCCAGAATTTCTGTCACTGCTCAGGTTTCCCTGATCACTGAATTTTACGGTAACACTTCTCCTTCTCCCAGTTGCGAGGAACATTGTCTCATTTGTATCACAGTCTGGTTGGTTAAAAATCATTTATGGGGCTCATCGCCCCTGAGGTGATTTCTTGAGTAAGTTTAAAACCCACACAGGTTCTATGCTGCTTGCAATTTTATTTGCAATAGCATTTGCAGATGTTTCATTTTTATTTTTGTTTCCGCTTTGGTTGCCAATATTCTGCTTTGCTCAATATTACAAACTGAGCAGCCTTTCCTTTTATGGTCTTAATTTTTACATCACACATATAATCTGCATTATGCTTCCCTACTTTCTCCATTTTAAGAGCTGTTTCTACTCTCACAGTGGAGCTGACTGAGAGCAAACTTTGCCTGGGTGCAGGTTCTGCAAATGCAAACCTTTTTTTTTGTATATAGGGCAAATGCTCAATTTTCTTGCATACTGCACAGATAGTCAGCTCTATTTTTACACTGTATTTTAGAGTTAGGCTAGGATTTGCCCACACTCAACTCTAAATTTTATGTTTTATGTTTTCTACCTGCAACAAAGAATGGTTTTTCCAATTGTAAATTTTGCAACCAGTAGCTGGATTTGCTCCTATCTTCTTAATCAGTCCTAGCATATTTCATGGAGTTTCTTCCTCCATACAGTAAGTAATTGATGTATACAGTTGCATACATCAATTACTTAGCCCAGTGGTTCCCAAACTTTCACAATTCGAGGCACCCTTAGAGTCACCATAATTTTTCCAAGGCACCCCTAAGCCAAAATAATTACCGGGTAGTCCCGTTTTTTAAGTAGTTGGGTCAAAATGACGTAAGATGTATTTAGACCCCTTCATCATCATCATCATCATCACCATTTATTTATATAGCGCCACTGATTCCGCAGCGCTGTACAGAGAACTCACTCACATCAGTCCCTGCCCCATTGGAGCTTACAGTCTAAATTTCCTAACATACACACACACACACACACACACACACACACACACACACACACACACACACACACACACAGACAGAGAGTGGGAGAGCCTAGCGTCAATTTTGATAGCAGCCAATTAACCTACTAGTATGCTTCACCATCACATTGTGCCCCTTCCTCATATCACTGCGCCCCTTCACCATATCACTGCGCCCCTTCAGCATCTCTCTTTGTCACCCCCTTCAGCATCTCTCTCTGTCCCCCCTTCAGCATCTCTCTCTGTCCCCCTCCTTCAGCATCTCTCTGCCCCCTCCCCCATCAGCATCTCCCCATCAGCATCTCTCTGCCCCCCCTTCAGCATCTCTCTGCCTCTGCCCCCCCTTCAGCGCCTCTCTCTGTCCCCCCCTTCAGCGTCTCTCTCTGTCCCCTCCCTTCAGCCTCTCTCTCTCTGTCCCCCTCCTTCAGCATCTCTCTCTGCTCCCCTCCCCATCAGCATTTTTCTGCTCCCCCTCCTTCAGCATCTCTCTCTGCCCCCCTCCCCCATCAGCATCTCTCTGCCTCCCCGCCTTCAGCATCTCACTCTGTCCCCCTTCACTCTCTATTCCTTTACTTACCTTCTTTCCTCATTTTCTTCTGTCCTGATGTCCTCTCTGCTGCTGCTCCTCACTGACACTGTCGGACGTGATGACGTCACGCCCGGCAGTCAGTGAGAACAGTGAGGAGGAGGATCCGGTGCTGCATTGGTAAGTTCTTCGGTTTTTCTTTCTGGGTTTTTTTTAGGGCGATCGCGGCACCCCTTTTACAGCGCCGCGGCACCCCAGGGAACCGCTGACTTAGCCTATGACAAACTCCAAAGAAAATTCTGATTCTGATCTAGATTCAGTGCCATCCATGTGATTCAGGAAGGTTGCACAATTGTGTTTACAAGCTCTTGTTTTCCTAATGGTTTTGCTGCCTCATAGTATATAATCTGCACAGCCGGTACAGTTTTCTATTTAAATTGGATCTTTCATGATGTGTCTGCAGTGCTTTCAAGACATTGGAATTTGAATCAGTTGATTATCTTCCACTTGTAGGCTGATTAATGCTTTAGACCGCCTGTTTGTTTTTTTTATTCCACTGCTCAGAATTGTTTTCATGTCTATCTGTGCTGAATGCTTTCCACAGGTCATCTTTACACAGAAGAATTTGCACTTTGAACTTCCATACAGTTACTGGTAATTTTGTTGTTCAGCTTCACTATCCATGGCTTAAACTCCAAGCAGCCATTTTATTTG